>NW_006772073.1:86355-97817 GCF_000442215.2 Lipotes vexillifer
CGGACTCTCAACCACTGCGCCACCAGGGAAGCCCCCAAAAAACAATTCTTGAATGCAAGTAACTAGAGAAGAAAAGAAAACTACAGAGTCATCTCAAAATCACGTGATATGAGGCAGGGTTTGGATGTCAGAGGAAACAGTGTAATTCCGCAGAGGATATGGGGTTAGAGGAAGCATTACAGAGCAGGAGGCAGTAGCTAAGCCACATTTTGAAAGTGAGTAGAAATTTTCCAGACAGATGGGGAAGGGAGCATTCTAGGCAGAAGAAACTGCATATGGAAAAGCACAGAAGCATGAAAGAGCATATTTAAGGAATTGCAAATAACTTGAGAAAGTGGACTACAGGATGGAACATCAAAGGGCTATGCATCAAGGAGAGGCAGGCGCTGGAAGAAATATACATCCCTAGACTTGGGAGCATCTTTCAATTCTACTCCATTAGACAACTTGCTTTCAAATGGCCACGACACAGTGATGCCCTCGTATAACCAGCCCCTTGGGTTGAAGGCCAGAGAGGCGAAGGCTACAGTACCAGCAGCGCGCTGCCCCAGAGATGAGCCTTTGCCATTAAATTGCCTCTCACTGCCATGGCAACTCTCTGCAGCAAGGCTTTTTGGAGCAAAAGGTGGCAAGCAGATACTGGGTCTGCTGGCCACCTCCTGCCAAATTTGGCTTCTCTCCTCTCTAATCAGGATGGAAGCCCTGCAGCACTAAACCTGGAAAGCCGGCTGAAAAATCCCTCCGCCACCTTCTGCTTCAGTGATTCCTGACACGTGTTTTCCCCAGAGGGGAATAAAAATGGAGTCTGATCATTTTTCCAAGTATTACCTCATATCAATTTACAATTTATAGCCCCTTTCCACAGAGTATGCTGCCATTAGTGAGTCACACCAAAAGGAAAACACGACAGCCTAGCAGAGGCTTCTGCTACTGCTAAATATAGACTGCAGAGAACCCCGGGTCTGTACTCCACTCACAGAGGAATTCCGCCCAGAGGAGGCTTCTTACTTCTTAAATCCAGTCATCCCAGCCGGGGTGGGACCCAATTACCCCACGAAGAGCTGTGTTATACAAGAATAGCGCTACGGGGCCAGCACACTAATGGTGAAAACCCAACCTAACCCAACACAACTAAGCGCAACACATAATTAACAACTTTACTGGGACAAAGCTAAGGGGAGAGAGAGAAACAAGCTGAGAGCAGCCATTAGACTTCAAATTTGTAACTCCCGATAGCGGCTGACAGAGTTGTACAATTTTTACAAAGCCCCCGAGACTCCAGAAGACAGACTAGAGAACAGAAAAGGACTGAGGTGAACTGTGGGGAGCCCAACACATGAGGGTGATGACAGTGGTGTCCCACTTTCCCACTGACCCCCAATCCCAATGAGAAAATGGTGAAACCGTCCTGAGAAAGAGGTAGTTCTTGTTAAAGCAACGCCTAAGCATGCACCTCACCAACCTCCAAAGCAGCTGAACCCTCACCAGCATGGCAGCTTTCTACGCCAGCACTGCCACGGCCCTTTATTCACAGGTCACTGCTAAGAAGAGAAATTTTCAGAGTCCTTCCTGGGAAACTCATAGCATTGAGAGCTGGGAAAAACTTAAAACTATGGAGGAAGACCAGGGATTGGATTGAGGCAGCAATTGATATTAAGAGAATAAATACCTCCCTGACCTCACTCCCCCCAGGGTCTCCAGTCTGTCCTCAAACAGCCCGGCACACTCTCACATGAGGCCTTTGCACCTATCTGCCTGGAATGTTCTTTCCTCAGGTAGCAGCATGGCTATTGTTAGCTCCTCCACTTGCTTCAAGCCTTCACTTAAAAGTCACCTTCTCAAAGAAGCCTTCCCTGACCACCCTATCTAAAATGCCATCTCTCTACTCTGATGCACCTTATCCATCTTTCTTGCCTTGTTTCTCCTCAGCACTTACACTCAATAAGACAATGTATATTTTACTTATTTATCTGTTTATTACCTTTCTCCACTGGTAGAGTATTAGCTCCCAGAAGGCAGAGATATTTAACTGTTTAATTCATCACTATATGCTCACTGCCTAAAATAGTGCCTGGAATAAGAAAAGAGCTTCATTCTTATTTGTTGAATTAATAAATGGGTGGTAAGTGTGTAAGATTTTACCAAGTGTGGCAAGAGTAGAGGGAAGGGAAGGAAGAAGATATTTTAGGTAAAAAGAGACAACTCTCATTCGTTCAACAGAAATTTACTGAACACTTTGCCAGGTGCAGGGCTAAATAAGCACTAGTGATACAGTGAAAAATAAGACCAACACAAGCCAGTGTCTCCCTTCCCAGCATTTATAGCCCAGAGAGTAGGGAGGCAATGACAAAACTGTGTGTAAATGCTTTAACAGAGAAAGGAGGATAGCAGAGGATGCATCAAAAGGGCCCTATGAATGGAGAGTCAGGATAGGAGTCCAGAAGAAAGAAAATCTACAGCCAGAACCTCAAGAGTGAGTAAGAGTTAGCAAGGTGTGGAGGAAGAGGGGTGGGAGCAGAGGGGGAAGAGAGCACGCAAAGGCTTATGAAGTGACAGACAGCATGGCATTACTGAGAAAATGGAAAAGGTCGGGATGGTTGATATGGACCGTGATGCAAGAGACAGATGGCTGGACAGCCCAGCTGGAACTAGATCACGTAGGGCCTTGCAAGCGGTATTAAAGATGTCAGAAAGTTTGGAGTTCATTCTAAAGACACTAGGAAGTCACTGAGAGTTCATGAGCTGCCATGGGGAGACTGAATTAAAGATGAGCAAGAGAGAAAGGAAGGAGACTGGTCAGGAGGCTACTGAATCTCTACCAAGAAAGGATGACTTAGACTAGGGTGAGAAAGGGAATGAAAAGGAGATTTCAAGAGCACATAGGCATAATTAAGAAAACCCCATGACTATATAGAGAGAGGGGAAGGAAGAAATTAAGAAGGACGCTTAGCATCTGATTTAGGCCAGGGCGGCTAAGGCATCCTTGGTTTGGGCTCTTGTGCTGGTCAATAAGACAGAGAACAGGAGGAGGAGGACAGTAAGGAGGGATAAAGACCATGTTCCAACTTCAGACAATTTGAGTCAGGGGTGTCTGTGGGGTGTCTAAGTGGACCTAGACAGTTGGCTGTAGTGTTCTAGCAGAGAAATCTGGACAAGAGACAGAGATTTTGGAATTATCAGCATATAAATGATAACCTCACCCCTAGGAGTGCAAGAGATCACTAAAGTGAGTGTATGGGGTAAAGATTCTTTTTTTTTTTTTGCGGTACGCGGGCCTCTCACTGTCGTGGCCTCTCCCGTTGCGGAGCACAGGCTCCGGACACTCAGGCTCAGCGGCCATGGCTTACAGACCCAGCCGCTCCACGGCATGTGGGATCCTCCCGGACCTGGGCACGAACCCGTGTCCCCTGCATCGGCAGGCGGACTCTCAACCACTGCACCACCAGGGAAGCCCAACAAGAATAATTTTTAAAAACATTTGCCCCCTGAAGTTCTTGCCTGCTCCTTTACTGTGTGATTTATACTATCACTCAAATTCAATTCAACATCCTATTGGTATCTTAACTGGTATTATATTAAATCTATAAATTAACTTCGTTAGTATTGTTGTCTTTATCATATTAAGACCACTCAACCAGGAGTAGACTATATTTCTCTTATTATTTGTTTTCTTTTTTTTCTATTGAAGTATTATAATTCTCTGTATTTGGCCCTATATCTCGTTAGATTTTTTAATAAAATAAGTATTATCTTTTTCATTACGTTTTGTTTACTGACAAAATAAATGACTGAATTCAGTTAGGCATATTTTTATAACCCATGATTTAAGCATCTCATTGCAAGACATGTTTTTGTTGAATCTCCTAAACATTCAGGATACAGTCCCTTGTCATTGACAAATAGCATTATTTTTCTCTCTATTGATCTACACACATTTCACTTATCTCTTTTATATGATTTGCTGAAACTATTTACTTAAAATAATACTATAAAAAAGGTGACATCCTTATTATGTTTAATTTTAAACAGACTATTTCTCCATAATATTGGTACCTGCCACTACTATAAACTCCATAAACTTCCCTCATGCCCTCAGACTTAAAATGAAATCTATTTCTGACAGAAGTGCCATGGTAATTCAATGGGGAAGATAACCTTTTCAATAAATGCTGCAGAAATAACTAGATTTTTATATGGGAAAAACAAACAAACCTTGACCTCTCCGCACTGTACACAAACATTAAACATAAGTGCTAAATAAAAAAACTTCCAGAAGAAAACAAAAAAATCTTTGTAACTTTGGGGTACAGCAATGATTTCTTAGAACACAAAAGGTATGAGCCATTAAAAAGACACATTTTTGTGTGATTTTTTAAAATTTATCTCATGGATAAATTACACCATCAAAATTTAAAACTTTCATTTGCCGAAAGATACCATCAAGAAAATGAAAATGAAAACCTCATATTAGAGAAATATTTACAGAACATGCCTGACAAAGGTCTTTTATCTAGTATACATAAAGAACTCATAACTTATTAAAACAAACAAACCAATTTATTTTAAAATGTGTAAATGACTTAAATACTTTGCAAAAGAAGATATATGGATGGTCAACTAGCACTTAAGATGCTCAACATCATCAGTCACTAGAAATATGAAAATTAAAACCACAGTAAGATACCACTACACATGTACTAGAATAGTTAAGATTAAAAAGCCTGATAATATGAAATGTTAGTGAGGAGATGGAGCAGCTGTAGCTCTCCTCCTTTCCTAGTGGGAATGCAGAACAGTTTGCTCATATCTTATAAAGTTAAACATAGCCTCACCATATGACTTGGCAATCCCAATCTTACGTATCTACCCAAGAGTAATGGAACAGACTTTCATACAACATCATATACACATTTTCAAAGCAGTGCTATTCACAATAGAAAAAAATAATGTTAAGCGTGGAAAACACACACACACACACACACACACACACACACACACATCCAAAAACTGGTGAACAGATAAACAAAACATGATATATCCACACAATGAAATACTACTCAGGAATTTAAAAGGAACAAACTACTGATATATTTAACAACATGGATGAACCTCACATTATTATGCTATGTAAAAAAAAGTGAGAAAATACTACACACTGTATGATTCCATGTATATATATGAAATTCTAGAAAAGGCAAAACTATACTGACAGAAAGCAGATCAGTGGTTATTTGGGGACAAGGATGGGGCATGGATTGACTGCAAATGAGCATGAGGTAATTTTCTGGGGGTAAAAGAAGTATGGATTATGATGGGGAGCACATGACTGTATAGTTACCAAAACTGTACACTTAAAATGGACAAGTAATTATACGTAAGTTATACCTCAATAAGACTATAAGATATTTTAAATTTCATCTTGAAAATGCATTTTACAAAATGCAACTTAATCTAAGGAATCCCAGTGTGTAGTAACAAATTTAACCTACTCAGAAAGAGGTCTGGACTTTGCCCTGGGCTTTTGGGAGTTAATCTCTAAGCTTTGTAGGAGTGTCTTTATTTGCCTGGGGATTTAGGTTAAGGCAGGTAGTCAACAATGTGAAGGTTGGAGGTGGGCCTCACCAGATAGGATTTAGGGTGGAAGTTGACCACTCGTAGAAAGATTAGCAATGTCACATAGACCAGGAGTTTTGGACCATATGGTATTCGCCTGACCAGAAGGGGCTGAGACTGAGTCAGCCACATGGGTAATGAATTGTGCTTGCATAATGGAGCCCTATAAAAATTCTGAATGCTGAAGCTTGGCTGAGCTTCCCAGGTGGCAATACTCCATGCATATTATCACACATCAATGCCAAGCAAGTAACATGCCCTGACTCCAGGGGGAGAGAACAACAGTACAGCTTCTCTTGTTAGCATCTCCTTACATCTGTTTGCTTTTCCTTGTAATAAACTGTAACTGTGAGTGTAATAGACTTCAGTAAGTTCTGTGAGGGCTTCTGGAAAATTATCGAAACTAAGGGTGGTCTTGTGGACCCCTGAACTTGCATTTGGTGTCAGAAGTGAGTGTGGTCATGTGTGGACTGTATACCCTCTAACTTCTCAGTTGCCCTCAACTCTCACATCCAGATAAACATAAGTAGGTTGCAAATTGATGACTATAAAATTCATAGTTGAAGTGGTTCATAATAACCTAAAGTATATTACAAAGGTCATATCCATAAGCTTATGTACAATGACAAAATAACAAAGAACTTTTACAGCTGTCTGGTTAACCTGGAACCAACCCAAGTAGTAAGACTCTAGGTTGAGGATGTGCAATCAGTTGTTTAACTTAGATATGTCAAGTATACAACCTAGGCAGGTAACACAGAGAAACCAATCATCCCTCCCTTGCCTAGGTGTATGCCTATCATCTAATTCTGTTGAGTGGCTTTTTACTTCCTTATTTAGAATCTGCTCAACATTTTGACTTTCAAGTCCTGAATTTCCTATGGCATACAGTTGGACCTCTTCTTTCAAGTTGCTAGCAGTATTATCCAGAGTAAGTATTTTCCTAAAGGAAGAATTTCACTAGCAATACAGACGTTACTTCGTAAAAAGTGTTTTAAAAACTCAGGATAAAGAGGGTGTAATCATGAAATGACAAAAACTATTTTCCAAAGATGCCATCATAAATCTGCTTTCTGAAAGTTTAACTATCATTTTCACAACTTCCATGAGAGAAAAATGAAAAATTAGGAAAAATTTGCATAAATAATACAGTAAGTTTCCATAGAACACCATAAATGTTACTGTTTCCAAATGCTTGTAAATTTGTGGGCAAATGAGTCCACAAATGCAAGTTCAAGTGAAGTATCTATCTAGGCTGCTCTTTTTTGTGTCAAGCCAAACTAGGACAGGTGGTAGGTTAATGTTGCAGTCAGAGAGTATTTGACAGGAGGGCACAGAGGAGAGTGCTTTCCCTCAAAGCAAAGGCAAACTCAACAAAGGCTCAAAGTATCTCCATTTGTTCAAACTTATCCCTAAGTGTGGGAATGAGCAGATACCTACTGGGCTGCTCTGAAGAATACCCAGGACACTCCTTAAAACCCAGCACAACAGATAAACGTGCTACCTCTGTTCTCCTAAGTTTCTACAACTCCACAAGACAGAGCTGAGAGCTCCTTACTGTGTGCACCAGTTTTCATCAACTCCAACCTGTAGACAATGTTCTTCAGCCAACAAGAACCAAGCTTGGCATTCTAATCGGAATCTCATCCTCACTATAGGTGGGCTCTTGGAGCTGCCTCTTGGCCCAAGAACCCACATGACCATCCATCATCAGCTCCCTCCTGCACCACATCACTATGTGTGCCCTTCTTCCACAGATCTATTTTATTTGATTTTTCCCCTGCTAGAATGCAAGTTCTGCTCTGAACCCCCAACTCACCTAACTGGGGCTCTAAAAAAACCCTACTTTGAATGACTCTGTTCCTGAACCCCGAGTCATTGGCCGAGAGATTCTCTAACTCACATGAACAATCTAGAACTAAGAGGCAACCCCAAAGAAGGGGAAGTCAAAAACATTGAAGCCTGAGAAGGATGTGACCCACTGTTGTTGAAGGAAAGGGACCATAAGCCACAGAATATATAGGCTACAGAATACACAGGTTACCTCTAGAAGCTGAGAATGACCCCTGGCTGATAGCCAGCAAGGAAATGGAAGTTTGTCCTACAGCCACATGGAACTGAACTCTGCCAACAGCCTGAATGAACTTGGAAGAAGGTTCATTCCCCAGAGCCTCTAGTAAGGAACACAGCCCTGCCAACCCTCTGATGTCAGCCTTGTGAACCCTGGGGCAGGGAACCAGCTGAGCTGTGCTGTGCACAGAATTCTGATTTACAAAACTTTGTTGTTTTAAGGCACTTAGTTTGTGGCAATTTGTTACAGAAGCAGTAGAACTGAACACAATAGTGCTCCCAGTGCTACCACCAAATTGCCTTATTTTCCTGTCCCCACCAGCCTGCAGTTAGGAACCCAGGAAACTGGAGTCACCCAGCTTTCAATATACAACACTTTTATAGGATGCCCCACACTGCACTGTCATAGTTTATCTGTGTATTTTGTCTTCCTCAGTAGAACGCAAGCTCTTCAAGGACAGGGACTGTGAATTCCTTTTTTTTTAACTCTAATTTTTTTTCATTGCCCAAATAATATACACTGATGGTAGAAAACTTAGGAAAAAAAGAAGCATAAAAGAAAATTTAAATGACCCATAATTCAACAGTTAATCACACTGTTAATATTTTCATGTCATTCTATACTTTATTATGTACATGTATTTTTCATGTATATAAATAAAAATCACACTATATATACTGATTTATAACTTTATTTTCCCCTTAATAATGTTATGTGGATATTCCACGTCAATGGACATAATTCTATACCATCATTTTTACCGTTCCATAGTATTCAGACTGCGCCAGGTCCTCCTGTTATAACCACTCTGGTGCCCTTATATCTCGCCCTTCATAACACTTTTGACAGCTGTAATAACATTTGTGATTATATGATGATATTATTAAGTTCTGTTTTCTCTACTAGATTGTAATTTCCATGAGATAAAAGAGTGTGCCTATTTTTCTCAGGAGTATAATCTCCAATGCCTAACCCAAAGAAGATGGCCAAGAAATATAACTCATGAATGAATGAATGAATTAAAGCAAACCTCTCTTTTCAGCCATTTCGGTTGTTTCCTATTTTGTTATTCTTAATAGAGGTTTTTAGCACACAGTAGATTTTCAATAAATGTTTGCTGACGACTAAAATAATAAACAGAATTTTAAAGAATGGTGAAGGATAGTCATTCAGTAGGCAGTAATTTGATTTATGTCATTGGGAGGAAGAGAAATAAGCCCTAGTGACGTAAACAAGAAGAACTGTACATAGCTGATAAAAGGATCCTCAAAGTGAATATTCTAGCAAATTTTATCTTTACTTTTCTAGTCTTTCTTTTTTTCAGACAGAGACAGGTATGCATAGTCAACAAGATTTGATAACTCTTTAAAAAGTCTTCAAAACAGGTCTATGTTTTATACGATAACTAATTTTTTTTTTAAGTTCTTCCTAAAATACATGGTTATATGGCATAGCATAGGCCCAGAAAGCTTGGCAATCTGGTCATGAGTAGTTTAAAATGTGAACACATTCTTCATATGGGTATAATATCACTACCACCCCCTAAATAATAAATAAGACATCATAAAAGTTAATAAGCTTTATATAGTATTGTATATCAATTATACTTCAATTAAAAAAAAAAGAAACCAGGGGAAAAAAGTTAATAAGGTAATTAGCAATCATGGGATAGACTGTACCAGACACTAAACCTACAGAATTCTGAGATTCAGTGGCCACTAAAGTCCTATTCTTTTTCTTGTTTCTTTAATATTTTATTTATTTATTTATTTGGCTATGCCAGGTCTTAGTTGCAGCATGCGGGTTCTAGTTCCCTGACCAGTGATCGAACCGGGGCCCCTGCACTGCAAGCGTGGAGTCTTAACCACTGGACCACCAGGGAAGTCCCTGAAGTCCTATTCTGTATCCATGTAGAGATTATAAAAATAGACAGTTTCTTTAAAATAAGACTATTGCCTATTAAACAATTAATGATCTTACTAAGAAAGTAACATTGCCAGTTTTAAGCTACATGTTTTTCAATGAATATTTAACACACACAAATGGTAAAAATATACAAATGTGAAATGAGAAAAATGCATTTCATCATTAAAATTCATATTCTTTATCTTACAGAGAAAGAAACACACAAGATTGCCTCCAAATTATTCAAAGCCTTCAGAGATTGTATAGGTGCTTTGGTTCCTTACGTAGTTTCTTTAGTTATAACTTTATTGATTTATATAACCTTCCCTTTCTTCTTTGCATGTTCTACTAAAAGTTTCTTTCATCTTTAAATGTTGGAAGGGAGAGGCCCCAAAAGCAAAAAAGGTGAGAAAGTAGAATCACTGTGTAGCTTACCAGAGACAGTATAGTATATAATGCAAAAAGCACTATGCTAAGCATGGAGAGTGGAGAGCTAGTCCTGGTATTACTGTCTTTGTCAAGTCACTGATGTTTCCTAGACCCCAGTTTCTTCACCTATAAAATGAAGGGGCTTGGGGCTTCCCTAGTGGCACAGTGGTTGGGAGTCTGCCTGCCGATGCAGGGGACGCGGGTTCGTGCCCCGGTCCGGGAAGATCCCACATGCCGCGGAGCGGCTGGGCCCGTGGTCCATGGCTGCTGAGCCTGTGCGTCTGGAGCCTGTGCTCCACAGCGGGAGAAGTGATCTCAAGAGCCCTTCCAGCACAAACATTCTAAGCTGTGGATTTCTGGGGAATGAGACAGTTAAAGAAAAGACGTAAAACTCACACTAGATACTCTGCTAAATATTACGAAGGTAACTGAAAAAGGTCTCAAATAAAATGCCCCCTGTGGATTTTACTCACACATGCATGCCATCAACCTCCTCAGACCTCTACTTGCTGTACATCTTGTTGACACTGATTCATCTGAAATCTGAGAGGCATTTTAGGGCCACAGAGCTTTTATCAGTGATTGGGACTTTAATGGCTTCCTTAGAGAAAAGCCAAAAAGATAAAGAAGAACATTAGATTTGTGCAAAAAAAAAAAATACAGACAAAAAATCTGTGTGTTAGAGGTACCTTCAGAACCTCTGCAGAAAGATCAATATTGATAAGTGAGATAAGCTGAGAAAACTTCTTACAGCAACAAAGAAAGTGGACACTAAGCTGTGTGTTAGGATTGTTTGCAGAATGGAGAACAGTTCTATTAATAATATAATGCCTATATCAAAATGATTAAAAGCAGTTCCCTACATACCCTCACCCAGCTTTATGATAGCCTATGTATACTAAGAGCCACTGCCACCTTGCCTTAGCCTCTCCCATCCCAAGCAACCAGAAAAAGGGACTATCCGTGGAGGAAACACAGTATCTCCCCTCCTCCAATCATCTTACCAGGGGTCAACAGAGCTAGATGCTTTGCCCCCATATAGTTCTCATATACACTAATTCAGGTATCTTAGAACTAGAAGTATTTCTGCTTTATCCAAATTGATAAGGATAAAGCAGAGATTTGATGGATGATTTGATGATTTGCAAATCAAAACTATAATGATATCACCTCACACCAGTCAGAATGGCCATCATCAAAAAATCTACAAACAATAAATGCTGGAGAAGGTGTGGAGAAAAGGTAACCCTCTACACTGTTGGTGGGAATGTAAATTGGTACAGTCACTATGGAGAACAGTATGGAGGTTCCTTAAAAAACTAAAAATACAGGCTTCCCTGGTGGCGCAGTGGTTGGGAGTCTGCCTGCCGATGCAGGGGACACGGGTTCGTGCCCCGGTCCGGGGAGATCCCACATGCCGCGGAGGGGCCGGGGCCCGCGGGCC
>NW_006772073.1:97858-107042 GCF_000442215.2 Lipotes vexillifer
TAATAAAAAAAAAAAAAAAAAAAAAAAAAACAACTAAAAACAGAGTTGCCATATGATCCAGCAATCCCATTCCTGAGCATATATCTAGAGAAAAACATGGTTTGAAAGGATACATGGGCCCCAATGTTCACTGCAGCACTGTTTACAATAGCCAAGACATGGAAGCAACCTAAATGTCCATCAACAGATGAATGGATAAAAAAGATGTGGTATATATATATATATATATATATATATATATACAATGGAATACTACTCAGCCATAAAAAGAATGAAATAATGCCATTTGCAGCAACATGGATGGACTTGGAGATTATCATACTAAGTGAAGTAAGTCAGACAGAGAAAGACAAATGTCATATGATATCACTTATATGCAGCATCTAAAAAAAAAACTTATACAAATGAACTTATTTACAAAACAAAAACAGATTCACAGATGTAGAGAATGAACTTATGGTTACCGGGGGGAAGGAAGGAGGGAGGGATAAATTAGGAGTTTGGGATTGACATGTACACACTGCTATATTTAAAAGATAACCAACAAGGACCTACTGTAAAAATAAATAAATAAATATAAATTTTAAATAAGATAAAAATAGATGGGGCTTCCTTTCTGGGAACAATTTCTATAATAATAATGATTCTCTGTCTAAATATTGACACATACACTCTAAGACTAACTTTATTTTATTTTTTTGTTTTTTGTTTTTTTTAAAATTTATTTATTTTTGGCTGTGTTGGGTCTTCATTGTTGCATGCTGGCTTTCTCTAGTTGCAGTGAGCGGGGCCTACTCTTCGTTGAGGTGCGCAGGCTTCTCATTGCAGTGTCTTCTCTTGTTGTGAAGCCTGGGCTCTAGGCACGTGGGTTTCAGTAGTTGTGGCACACGGGTTCAGTAGTTGTGGCTCACAGGCTCTAGAGCACAGGCTCAGTAGTTGTGGCACACGGGCTTAGTTGCTCCCCAGCATGTGGGATCTTCCCGGACCAGGGCTCAAACCCATGTCCCCTGCATTGGCAGGCAGATTCTTAACCACTGCGCCACCAGGGAAGCCCTAAGACTAGCTTCATGGTTGAAAATGGTTGAAAATGATAGGCAATCTAGAATGTGGCAGAAGAGATATGTTTTTGGAATTGCCAATCAGAGTTCAAAATATATTATTACCATCCCAATCCCCACTACCAAAAAAAAATGGCTATAAGCCACACCCATGCTCTACAGTAACATTAATACCATAGCTCAGCTATAAATACAAGTCATTTTCTTCTCCGGGCCTTAGTTGGCACTCACAAATATTTGATGGCAATGCTTTAAGGAGGTTACCTATTAGGTAATCTTAAAGATCCCTTTCATCTCTGGCACTTTATGGTTCTAAGATAAATGAGCTTTTCTACGTTGACCCAGCGTCAGAACTTTATTTATAGCATTGTTTCTATGCAAAAAAGTTTTATACATCTCAAGCAACTGACTTAAGAATCAACTTTGGGAATATAATCCATTTGAAGTTGAGGCCTTCCAGTATCTCATAAAATACTGTCTGCCATGTTCCTATACATCTTTATTACTACAGTAAATATTATTTGGAGAAAAAGAACACATTATAATTAGAATGATTAAAAAAATAAACACAGACTTTTCTTTACTACTATAGAATTCTTACAGTCGTCTTGGTATCTTAAATTTTCTGGTTAGAACAGGTTAAAGACATTTCCCTTCCAATGACTCTCTTGACTTACCTCCTTCCTATTTTATTGCAATTCAATAAGCCCTTATGAAACAACTCTTGGTTTTTGAAATTTAGGAGTCATACAAAACATGGTGCTCCAGGGAGACAGAGTTGGGCAGTGTGGCACTGAGACTCTAAGATGCCCTAATTATCCCTACCTCCTATAATTCAGACCCCTCCCCTTAAGTTTGGGTGGGACCTGTGACCTGTTTCTAACCAGTAGAATATGGCAAAGGTGAGGGGATCTTACTTGCATAGTTACATTACATAAGACTGTAACTTCCATCTTGCTAGCAGACTCTCTGTATTGACTCCCTCTCCCTTGGCTTTGAAGTAAGCTGCCATGTGGAGAGGCCCACGTAGCATGCAACACGAAGGTGGCCTCTGGCTGACAGCCAGTAAAGAGCTAAGGCTCCCAGTCTAACAATCCTCAAGGGGTATGTGCTGCCAACAACCACCTGAGCCTGGAAGGGGAACTTCCCCAGTAGAACGTCAGCTCTGACCAACACCTTGATTGCAGCCTTCTGAGAGACTCTGAAGCAGGAGTCCAGCTAAGGCAAATCCAGATTCCTGACCCACAGGAACTGTGACATAATAAATGTCTTCTGTCGTAAGCCACTAAGTTTATGGAAATATTGTTACCTAGCAACTGATCAGATAAGAAGCACAGTATAATTAGAGAACAACTTAAAGGAAATAGAAATCCAAGTATGAAGTTCTGGGATAAAGTTAGTTTTGAAATATTCCATAGAGAGGGTATGAGACCCACATTTTTTCAAGAATTCAGATTGGCAGAGAGGTAGAGGGACAGCACAGAGGTAGAATAAACTGAATACCATGGACAATAGTATCACTACACTGAGAAACAGTGAGCTAAGACTGAAGAGGTACATTGGGTCTAGGTCACGGTAGGGCTAAGTGGGCTCATTTTCAATACTGTAGATAATCACACAAAAGGAAAGGCTCTAGAGCAGGGAAATGACAGTAAAAAGTGCTTCAAAGAACTTAATCCTATCACAGTATAAAGGATGGAGAAGATTAGAGATAAGAAGACCAAGAATAGATATGCTGGCACAACAGTCTTCATGAGAGGCCAACAAACATTGGTGGAGGGGTGGGGGCGGCAGCACCAGAGGGGGATTCACATTCATGAATAATCAAAGGAATGCAAATTAAAACTATAAAACACCACTTTGTGGTTGATCAGATTAGTACAAAAACTAATAATACTAGCAAAGATAAAGCAATCTCAGACACTTTGTTGGTGGGAATGTAAATGGAACAGACTGTATGGAAAGGCACTTAGTGATATGCATTAATAACCTTTAAATATTCAGATCCTCAGACTCAGTAATTCACTTTGAGAACATATTCAAAAAAATAAATAAATTTTTTTTTTTTTTTTTTTGCGGTACGCGGGCCTCTCACTGTTGTGGCCTCTCCTGTTGCGAAGCACAGGCTCCGGACGCGCAGGCTCAGTGGCCATGGCTCACGGGCCTAGCCGCTCCGCAGCATGTGGGATCTTCCTGGACTGGGGCACGAACCCGTGTCCCCTGCATCAGCAGGCGGACCCTCAACCACTGCGCCACCAGGGAAGCCCAAAAAATAAATAAATTTATTTACTCATTCAACAAACGTTTAATTGAGTGCCTACTATATTCCAGGTACTGAGGATACAGCAGTGAACAAAACAGACCTCACCTCTGCTTTCATAGAACTTAGAAGAGACCAACATTTAACAAAAAATCACAAAATAAATGTATAATTACACATATTACAGGATAAAATGAGACAAATTATGAGCTTAAAAAAGACCTTTCTGGAAAGTAACGTTTATACTGAGAGCTGAAGGATGAATAGAATTTAGCCACATGAAGAATAAGAGGATTTTTTTTTCTCTGATAGAGGAAACAATATTCATGAAGGCAAGAAAGAACTGTATTCAAGATTTTAGAGGATTCATTCATTAACTTATTCAACAACTATGTATGGAGGTTCTAGTAAGTACCAGGAACTAGGGGCTGAGGATAAGGGATAGGAGAAAGTAATCAAGGTCAAGTTGAGGTAACAGCAGACAAAACAGGTATAAAAATTTCTATAGGAATGGAAGGGCATTCCATAATAAAGCCAAAGATGTATGTGTGAAAAAGGAGGAAACCAATGCATTTGGCAGGGAAAAAAAAAAAAAAGGATGGAGTATAGGTAACAAACACAAAGATTTTCTACCTCCTCTCAAATCCAAATAGTATAGACTTACCTGAGAAAGATACATTCAAACCAGTACCATTCATTTATTTAAAAAATTACTACTTATAGATAGAGATACTTAGATGGCTCAGCGCTCAAATGGTCATATGCAGAGAAGAAGAAGTAGAGATCAAAAATAAATTTTAGGGCTTCCCTGGTGGCACAGTGGTTGAGAGTCCGCCTGCCGACGCAGGGGGCACGGGTTTGTGCCCCAGTCCGGGAAGATCCCACATGCTGCGGAGCGGCTGGGCCCGTAAGCCATGGCCGCTGAGCCTGCGCGTCCGGAGCCTGTGCTCCACAACGGGAGAGGCCACAACAGTGAGAGGCCCGCGTACAGCAAAAAAAAAAAAAAAAAATTTAAAAAATTTAAAAAAGTAAATTTTAAACATATATACATGAGCTAAGGCATAGCTATACTTGGGACACTACCCTACAAGCTATCCATGAATGTGTCTCAACTGTGCTAAGCATTCAAGGAAAGGGAAACACTTTTTCAGAAAAATAAGCAGGCTTTCTTTGCAAGAGGCCAAAATATATATAGAATAACCTGAGGATTTGAAATTAAAAACTGATCAAATGAACCTCCATAAGCTTAAGGATGAAGTGACAGTTACACAAACTTTATGGTAAGAATATGCTTGGAGTTACCAGCAAGTTAAAAAGGGAGCCATAAGAAAAGATCATGACCTCATCTCAGCAGTAGACCTGAGGAAGTAGAGCCCTTTTCCTCCTGTCTCCTCAATTACCTAAATGGTAATATTTTATGTTTGGTACATGTCAACAGCATTAAAGAGTTACAAATATTTGACACTACCTTCAAAAATATATATATATGCAGAACTCTGTACTATTTTTGCAACTTCTCTATGAGTCTAAAATTATTTCAAAATAAGAAGTATGGGTAGATTTGCTACAACAAATAACACAAAGCCTAAAATTTGTGTTAATTTCATGAAGCAATCAAAAAGAAGGACAAATGAAACAATTCTCCAAATTATGCTCTGAGAGTCCAATTTTCACTTCTTCTGTTAAGGGATGCAGGTACCTATCAAGAGAAAAGCCCATGGTCTGTCTTGGACATCCACTGCCCACCAGGCTTTTGGGGAAGTCATTTCAATCTCTCTAAGCCTCTGCTACACCTACCCCACAGGTTGGTATTATATACTTTTTGACTATGGCATACTATACAAGTATGCATGATCATTATTTAGAATTATTTATTTGAACTGCATTATTCCTTCATTAAATGGAGGAATATCTCTAAGATATGATGAACTATTTGGATTTTTTTCAAGTCTTTGCATTTATCAAATGAATCTTCTACTTAAGTAGGGGCCCGGATTTAACCAACAGATTTATCTAACAGTAAATATAGTTATTATATCCCCCCAAATATAATAGAACTACAGTCTAAAAAATGTTTTTATCTGCTTTAGCCTTTTCCTATAAAGTTCATTAATGGAATTGGTTACCTTACAATTAATTCGGTCAATTCTGTTACCTTAAAATTAATTCGGTTAATGCTGAAGACTGTATTTATTTATTAGACCTGTCTAATAAAGTTTGATGGGGCATAAATACATAGTTTGAACAAACATACTATCATACATAAAATGTTTGATGAAATATATTTTCCCCATAGACATTAAAAATGAAAAAATAGCTCTTTTGAAGAAAAGAGGCGATTAAGTCAGGAATTTCATGAAATCCAAACGCTGAACCTTGAGAACCCAAAAGAAATTTCAAAGTCTGACAAAGAAAATATATCTCTTATAAAATTGGAAATCAATGTGTACTTATAAATGATGCAGCACAAAATGCTTCACTGTAACTTTAATGTGTCAAAATCCATTATCCCTCTGCCTTCCATCAAGTACACTCTTAGAAAGAAAAATATTATATTATTTTCTGTGTTAAAACTTAGTGTACAGCCTAAAGGTGAGTCGGAAAACAGAGAACAAGAGTAACCCTCTCAAATCACGCATTTACTCATTAAAACCTCAAGGCAGCCCATTTTAACGTGGCACCTAATTTTGCTTCCTGGAAAATGTATTTATAGACCAAAACTAGAAATGATTCAAGTGGACAGTTAAAAAGAAAATAAAAAACATCAACAGGGAGCATATAAAAATAATATTCCGTAAGATATTATCTTTATAACAGTAAGAAAAGCAGGATGCCCCCTCCCCTTCAAAGTTTCCAGTGTTCACCATTCAGCCAGTCTACTCACTTCCGGTGGGTGTGGTCCATGCCACTGTTTGGTATTGCTTCCAACTTTGCATTTTTCTGCCCACAGATATTTCCATAGCTGTCGTATCCTGACACTAGTCTTGCTGCTGCACCTGTTGCTACTGAAAAGCCACAAATAAATCCCTAGGGGAAAAAAAACAGAAAAAAACATACAATAAACCATTTCAATAGCAACAGTCACTACTTGATAAAATAATGAGCTGCTTTTGTCCCTCGAAGGGAACAAAGAGCTATCTTTCCTTTTGCAAACACTATTTCACTGTTTTCCTTGGATTTCACATAAGCTATATACAAAGCAGTCCACAGGGTAACACTGTTTGCTACAATAACAAATCTCAAGCTTTTACATCATAAGATTGTCTTTGCATTTTATAATAATAATAGCAGCTTCTCTGTATTGAACATCTGCTCAATGCCTGGATCTGTACCAGATGCTTACCATACATTTTCTCTAATCCTGATGATGGGGAAACTGAGGCCCAGAGAGCATAAATAAGTTGCCCAAGGCCATAGAAGCTAGTAAAGATCAGAGCATAGACTCAGACCCAGCTTTCTTCATTCTTTAGTTTTATTTGGTTGTAAAAGAGTTCTGTTAAATGAACAACAGCAACAGATGAAAGACAAAAATTCAAAGAACAATAGGTATGTGGGTTTTGAATTACTATCACTTCAGTACACACAACACTTCTGTTCCCTTCCTGCAGTAAAGTTGTATACAAGCCAAAGAATTATACAATGAAGCACCGCCACGTTCTGAATATTGGAGACTCAAGGGGAGTGAGGCACTGGGTCCGTGTGCCGCAAAGGTCACTTCATTTCATGGGAATATGCTTCACCACAGTGCCAAAGGCAAATGGTACTTCCTTCAGAACTGCATCATGCTTGCTAAATTGAGGATGCACTGACCAAAGCAAAGCAATAAAACCCTACATTCAACTGCAGGCTACTGGGCATAAGAACAGGAAATAAGGTGAGTCACTACTAATAAACTGACTGAATTGGGAGAAAGGACGGGGGTTAAGAAATATTCTTGCAACACGGTCATTAAAAAGGCTGAGTTTTTTGTTGTGACGAATGAAGACAGAGATTGTCACTGTTTCACTCATCATAGCCAAGTATCATGAGTAGTACTTACCTAAGCAGCCCTGCTAGAGCTCAGGTCTACACTGGTAAATACTGTACTCATATGCAATGCCTCAAAGGATTTCCCCCTTAAACCTATTTTCCTAAAAAGGCAAACAAACTCTTTTTTCTAAATAGCTCCTCTATGTTTATCGTGCAGGTAAGGAAAATGAAGGGGGAAGCATACAGAGTGTAGGTCTACCTAGTGAAAACGTCTTGAAACTACGCTTTGTAAGAAAGTGGACTTGGAGAAGAGACTATGCCTGATTCGTGAACCTCTCACCCTCTGATCATTTTGCCAAGTTATTTTAATTCTCTGTGCCTCAATCTACTCACCTGTAAAATGAAGATAATGAGTGTCGCTCTTAAGGCTGCTGTAAGGATTAAATGAAACAATCCAGTAAGGGGGTAAGAATCCTGTTTGGCACATAGTAAGAGCTCAATAAATGTTGGCTATTACAGTCGCTAGAAATGAGAACATGTTGTAAGGGAAAGACCGTGGGCTTTGGAGTCACATAAACCTGCACTGATAGGTGGAATACTGATGAGTCCATTTTCTACTCAGGTGACCTTGGACAAACTTGCTTAATTCTCCATGCCTCACTTTACCCATCTCTAAGTTGGGGCTAAAACCACTTACCACTAAGGCTGCTGTGACAAATACCTAAGATAATAATGTAAAGTGTCTGTCTCAGTACATGTTAGTACCCTTCTGCCTCAAAGCACAGCTAACAGCTAGCACTGGAGTTAGGCATAGGCTGGTCAGTATTCACTCATTCACCCTCACCCTGGTTTCCCTCTCCCTCTCTCCTGACTCCTCCAGGGAGACTGCAGGGCAATTAGTCCCACCTCAGAACTTCAAGCCAATACTAAGACGTGAGAAAAATATGTATACTCCCCAACATACATATACATGTGCAAATCAGCATGCCATTTTTTTAAAATTTAAGACCTTTATTAACAGGTGCCTGCAGTTTGTTGAATTTTTTGAAAAATTCAACCTGTAAACTTTTATTACAAATTAAAAATGAGGTTCTTAAAAATCTCAACTTGACCAGATATGAAACAATTTAAAAACCTTTAAAGGTGTATTGAGAAAAACCAGGCTTTTTTAAAAAAAAAAAAAAAAACACGTTTGTCATTACCAAAAAGATACGTCTTTAGGTAAAAATAATAAAAACCTCATGCTGCATAGATAATGCAGATAGCTCTAGTTATCTGGTCAGCAGGCAAAGAGCAAGCACTTAAGGTCTTCAGCTCCAATCTTTTGTTCATTGCTTATTGCTGGAATTTCGTATTCATTTCTTCTTGTTGGATGACTAAACCGAAAGATGGTAGAGATGGTAAATTGGCATTTACTCAGCCCCGCCCTGCTCAGCCTCGGGAGCAGACAAGTGGACGAATTCTCAGCTGGTGGATCATCGGCTGCTTTTGTCTCTTCGCCACCTTGTGGTTTAGGATTTTCTGGGCGTCTGCGTCTGTAATTGAAGTTGCGGCGGTACCGACGTTGAGGTGGCTGCTGACCTTGGGTCTCATCTCCCTGATTTTCCTTATCTTCTTCATTGCCGTCCTCTCCGGGCTGTCTCTGGCGAGAAGGGCCCCTGCGGAATCATGGTCTATAACCCCGATACATATTCTGTCTCACTGGTCTACCTTGTTCTCCTGCGCCCTGGTTGTCAGCACCCTACAATCACCTCTCCCTGCACAGCAGGGTTGGAATACTGTGGTCGCCGCCCATGGGGTCTCCGCACGCAGTAAGGTGGGCACCTTCGCCTGCGGTAGGGCCACCGCTGTTGGGCCTGGCCTTCGGGAGCACTCTCCGATCCCCCATCCTCCCCCC
>NW_006772073.1:107052-114662 GCF_000442215.2 Lipotes vexillifer
TCACTGATGTGGTAATTCTGCTGGTAATTGCGGGGAGGACCCCTGCGACGTCGAGAGCGTCTATAATGGTTATGGTCTGCTGCACATTTACTGCCTTGCGCTGGAACTCCTCCACCAGGGCCTGTAACATTTGCTGCCTCCGCGTCCTTCTCCTTCAACGACATCAAATTCCACAGTCTCTCCATCTCCAAAGCTGCGAAGGTACTTCCTGGGGTTCTTCTTTACGGCAGTCTGGTGTACAAATACATCTTCCTTGGTGTCACTCCCCTTGATGAAGCCCTACCCGTTTCTTACATTGAACCATTTTACTGTTCCCAAAACCTTCGTTGCGATAACCTTTTAGTCCCCGCCGGCCGCCGCGCGCCGCCGCTGCCCGTCGTGCAGGGCGTGGTGTCGGCAGCGCTGAGGGCGGCGGGCGGCTGCCGGGTCTCGGCCTCGCTGCTCCTGGTTGCGGCGACGGTGACTGGGGCCCCCTGCGGCAGCTGCGGCTCCTCCCGGGCTGTGACGGTAACTAGGCCGGCGGCAGCGGTGGCGCTACTCGGGGCTCTCTGGGGTCCACCCTCCTGGCATGCCATTTTAAGCACATTCTTGAACTTCAAATTAGGAAGCCCTACACTAAACAAAACTGGAGGTGGAGGTAAATATTGGAGGTTTCATGGCTAACTTTTCCAATACAGCTCTTTAACAAGAAGGATCACAGAGTAATACAAAGGGAATCCAGAAAGTTCTGGACTCAAACCCTCATTCTACCACTTACTACCTGTATAACTTTGATCCAGTTACCTACTTAGATGTTTCCTCCTCATCTCTGACACAAAGTAATGTCAACTGTTTCACAGCCTAGTGATGAGGACTAAATGAGATAATGCATCTCTAACTTCTAGCTGGTCTGGTACATGGCAGGTGATCAATGTATGGTGCCTGTTAGTGAGAAAGTCAGACTAAAGAGGTTGACAACAGTAATTGGGGACAAACCAAAAACCCCTTCAGTTCTCTATTTTAGACAAGCCTTTCTAAGGGGTCAGGGGAAGTGAGAAATAGTGTCAGTCATTTTGTTATGACACAGAAACATTCAGACCACAATTACAATCTTCATTCACTACTAGTCTAAAATGGGAAAGCCCTTGCATAATTAAAAGGTTATGTTCTTCTTTCACTTTTTATACAAATTTTCTTCTTACGTTTATAAGTACTTTGTGTTACAGATTGCCTTAAATGGTTTCTGATTTCCCTTTATGACTATTTTTAACAATACTGTTGGACATGTGGGTTTTGTGCATGTGTGTGTGTTTGTGTTGTTTTTTTAAAAAATCATAAGCCACCTCATATCCCTCTGGGATGTAGGCAGAGTATAAATTATAAATGTTACATATATATGGTAAAATGGGATACTGACATATTTTCACATAGGCCATTTAAACTTCTTAGTAGCTTCCCAAAGCGTTAGAGGGGAGAGGGTAAAAAGCTGCAGTGGAGAAGGAAGGAGAATAGGAAGCTAATAAGATAGAAAGAAACCAAGACTGTTATTCCAGAGACTTCCCATATGGTACAAGTAGTGACAATGGAGAACTAGGCCAAATATAATTAAAAAGACAATCTCCTTCTTAAAAGAATGTGAAATCCAAATGCAGGAAGCAATACAGTTTCAAATGAGAAAAAATGTGGTACATGAAATTAAAATAGTCTGAGAGAAATTTTACAGAATGCACTCAATAATTTAATGGCTCTGTGAGGCGGATGGGGCCGTACTCAACAGAAGGAAATCACATTAACTAAGCAAATGATAAGGGGGATGAGGAAAGCTTTTATACACCAATAGTAGGGAGCAATCACTAGAGAGAAAGTAAGCCTATTAGTAAGGAAGAGAATCATGGCTAAAATCTTAAAATGACTAAGCTATTGAAGTGCTTTCAGAACTGCTATTTGAAGAGAGAGAAAAGGAGCAGACAAATCTAATAACAAACAGGAGGTGACTCAAATCAGATAAAGGGATACAGGAATGGTAGATCACAGGCAATATCTGGCAACTAATAAGTACCTACTGCCTACGTCAGAGAAAGACAATTTGCTAATTAATGAACTGTGCTCATTTCCCCTTCACATCACAAGGTTTAGTTCAACTTAAGTAAGAGTTTTGGCTTAGTTTCTTTCACTATCAGTCAAAAGAAGGGACATATTTTATTTCACAAGCATGTTTGAATTTCACACGTGGAGCATTTACCATGCAACTGAGCAAGGCAGAGGCCTTAGTTTCTCTCTGAAGAAAAAAAAAGTCAACAAAACATGCATGAGGGGTGGGGATGGAGTATGAATATGGCATTATGAAGCATACTTCAAGATAAAAAGATGGGGGAAAAAGACTTAGGCTTACAGCCTTCTCCCGGGGATTAATGAAAATATATCCAGGCTTTTTTCTCAAAGACTCCCTCTCTTACCTCAATCAACACTTGGAGTCAGTCTGCTAATAACTAATTTGTCAGACTTCAGAGTAACACTTGGTTTCTCTTCCTCCTGTTCTGAGAACCCTGAGACAAGGGGGCTATTAGGACCCAGCAGACGGGATAGAATTAGAATGTCTGATGCAGAACTAATACTTATGCAAGCAAATTTCAAAAACAAAGTTAAAAGCTTTGCCAATCTGCCAGATTTCTGGATTTCTTTAAAGTTTAATAGGATACATTACTCTCAGAAAGAGGAAAGAGGAAAAAAACAAGAATGGTTGGAAATCTAGGAAATATCCACTCAATAAGCATTTATTGAGCACATAAAAATGCAAGATGCCATGCAAGGTACAAAGGGTTATAATACGTAAAGTTCACCCTGAAAGAACAGAAGTGTTCTCAAAAGAAAAAAATAATGGGGCATGAGGGAGCAAAATCAGAGAGGTTCAGTTTCATGGGCAGCTCGAGCAATGAAAAAGAAAAAACAGACAAAGAATATGTACTGAGAACTGAACCCAGCTCTTTTGCAAATACTCATGATCCCAGACAAGTCACTTTAAATTCTCTGAGCCTCAGTCTCCTTATCTGTCACTAAGAATGGACTAGATTAATCTCAAAAGCCCTTTCCACTTCCAAAATGTTATGATTCTAAGGGAAAGTACATACAGAGTAAATTTTTTCAGGGTATGCTTCCAGCGAGAAGTATAGGCCCTTTTGATCCACTATAATGACTGAGTGGGGAAGGGGCGGGAGGGGATGTAGCTTAAAAGTAAATGGATTTAACTGAACTATACATTTAAAAATAGTTAAAATAATAAATTTTAAGTTATGTATATTTTATCACAATGATAAAAAAAATAAAAATAAAAACCAAAAGATTTAACAGAAAGTAGGTAGTCATTTGGATCAGGTGACCTTAAGGTGATTTTTGGCATCTATCATCCTGCCAAAGCACAGCCCATCACACAGGTGACAAAACACTGCAGTGAGTCTTTCACTTTGTGCTGCATACTCCACAATAGTTAATGAGGTAGAAACACTATGCTCTAAGAACTAGACTAAGGCTATAAAATAAAAAAGGTCCTTGAAAGCAGTCTGCAGGGATGACCTATGCAGACCTATAATGGCTCCTAAATCCAGCTCTAGTCCAGATCGTTCTCCAAAATTCCAGCTCTGTATTTTCAACTGCTTATCCCTACCCACACACTGTACATGTCCACAACTCACCTCCTTCCACATTTCCCCAAACCACTTCCCCTTCCTGCAAATGTCATATCTCCATTAGCAGCACCATTCCTGACTAGACTGCACAGGTAGGATATGGAGTGAGAGGGCTCTAGCGTCCTAACTCTGCACTAGAGGAAGGAGGGATGGTAAACTCTTTGCTCAGAGTCTGAAATATTGACTAGACCACATTTAACTGGCAGGTGAGGTTACTGTGTCCTACAGGTCCATGTTCTTAACAGCAGCTTCTTTTGTTGTTCCCAATTCCGGGCAACAAAGGAGGGACTGACTATCTCTTGAGGCCTTGCCTTCTTCCTCTTCTACCCTGGGTTCAATGCTGCTGCCACTGTGTAATCTTAGACAAGTTATTCAGCATATCTCTGTGCCTCCTTATCTGTAAAGTGGGAATGATGATAACAATAGTATCTACTTCATTGAGCAGTTGTGAAAATTAAATCTGTATCGAGTGCAGAGAACAGTACCTAGTCCGTAAGTAAGCAGCAATAATTATCAGGGGTAAGCTGTAGGAGGTATCTGTGTCTTCTATTTTCCAAGGTACGTACTCCTGTTAGGACCATCCAGACTCCTCTTTTTCCTGACTTTTGAGGTAAGATGATCGGGGCAGATTTGGTCCAGGTGGATCTCTTTTCTTTCCTCTTCTCACATCTACCTCTACTTGGGACAGAATGAAGTCAGACTATCCAAGGTGGGAAGAACGTTGAGTCCATGTGGGCCAAGCTTCATTCCACAGGTCATGTTTACCAAGGAATTCTTTACTGGGCATAATCAAGTGACTGCTTGGCTACTAACAAAGTAGTACTTTGTTTATCCATCCCACTCTTATTCCTTCACATGCACAGAAACTGTGGTTTGGAACCTACAAGGAGCTGGAGTAGGATTTGAGCTGAAAAAGCTTACATGGAACCCATAACACAAGAATCTCTTAGTCATCCTTTATCTGTTTCCCACTTGCCCGCAACACTGGTGACACCAAATATTATTGATCCCGCTCCTTCACTCTCTCTCCTCTCCTTTACTATTTCCTTATTTCAGGTTTTTCACCTCTTATCTAGACTCATCTGAACTGTTGCATGAGCCTCTGAACTGGTGGCCTGATATCTCTTCCCTCTTTACAATGACTTTACATTTATTTTGGCTACCAGGGGCCATGTTTCTAAACCCAGCCATATCATTTCTTGCTTAAAACTCTTCAGTAGTTTATCAGTGCCTACAACAGTGGGTCTCAACACTGGCTGAACATTAGAATCACAGAGATTAAATCAGATTCACTGGGGTGGGGCCCAGGAATGAGTATTTTTATTCTAATACCAGCTAATTCCAATATGCAGCTAGTGTTAAGAACCACTTGTTTACTATCTTAATGGAAAATAGAAATTTAGAAGTACAATGCTACATGTAATTTTTTAGAACAGGGTAAGCATATGTCCAATAATTTCAAAATATTGAATAAGTTCGAATGTGGAAGACGATAGCTCTCACAAAGGCTGATAGCAATTTACTTTGAAAAATACCCTAAGTTCTAGACAATTCAAGCATGGAAAAACCTTAAAAGTAAGGGAAGAAATAAAAGAGAAGTACAAGTATTTATGACGAGATGAACATGTATAAATAAAAAGATTTAATGGTGAAGATGAGTAAAAGATGACAAGATCTTAAAATATTTCAGAACTACAGAATAGATACCAAGGAGTGAGAAAAGAACTGCAAGTAAGGGCAGTGAGTAAAGATATAGTTTGAGTAATGGGCTGCAAAGATTGACTATAAAAGCAGAAGCAACTGGGCGACTAGGTGAAAAGAATATAGGCAGAAAGTTCCGGTTCCTATTCTATTTTTGCCTTTCATGGGCAGCAGTATATTCTTAGATAAGCTAATACTTAATCTCACTACACTTTGCCTGTAAACTGGGGATAAAACCCATTTCATAGTGTAACTGGGAGAATTTAGTGAGATAAATACATATATGAAAGCATCAAGCCCATGATAATCCTCAAAAAATATTTGTTGAATGTTTCTCTGAAAGGTACTATGGAATGAAATCCAAAGGCAAAAACAAAATACAACTTTTAAAAAACATACAAAACACATACTCAGAAGACCAAAAAAACACTCTGGTCTATTGTTGTGCCAGTAAGGTGTGCAACAGAACTTTGAGATTTCTCCAGTTTCCACGTGGCAAAATTTGATGTTAGCTCAGCTCCAAGATGGTAATCCATAAAAAGAATCATTCCAAAACAAATAATGCTATGCCTGCATTTAAAAGTACACACAGTGGGTCTTAATTACCATCACACTGAAATTAACATTATATTAATTACCATTGCATTACAACGTTCCAGTAAACAAATAGCTCCTTACTCTCTGGTCACTCCCAAATCAGCCTATTAACATTAATGATTGCACTTTCCTGAGCTATTTTAGCACAGAAAATCAAAAGCACCTCGGGTGGCAGGTACATATTTTTATAAACATAATTTTGAAAGGTCAGCTGCTATTTATCCCAGGGTGAAATTCGGGGGTGGGGAGAGGTTGTGGACTAGTTCTGTTAGCAAAGAATGTTCTCCACACTCTGATGCTGCATTTCGGTTGCTACTCCATTAAACTAAGTAGACTCTTGAATAACATCTTACAAGTCCTAAGTTAGGAAATGGGTATTTTGATGTTTTCTAAATATCCTAGATTTGATGAAACTGAGCTGTCTATTATCTTTAAAACTAACACTCTTTATTTTACTGGATTTATTATATCTTATCAGAGTTCACTGCTTTCTTTTCCTTGATTCAGGAACTGGACCGGTGCCTACACTTATGCCCATTAGCCATGAATAGGGTTGTTCTGTGCTTCTCAAATGACATTTTCAAGGTGGGCAGCCGCAGAGACACAGAATAGGATTACCTAAAAAGTAGTAATAAATAAAAAATAACAAGATTCCTAAAAAAAAAAAAAAAAAAAAAGTATGGGAAAAAGGAGGTTAAATACACTCACACTTGAGTGAAAAAAAAAAGGGTGCCTGAGGTAGCATGATTGTGTTTCCAGCTGCAAAGCCTAAGGAAAGAGAGAACAATACTGTCTGCGTGATCCCCTGATCCCCTCGAGGGAGAGGAAACTAAGTGGCAGAAAAGAGCACTGGCCTGGAAGGTAAAGAGTCCTGGGCTCTGTTCCCAACTCTGCCATTCACTAACAGTGTGGCCTTGGGATGTTCATTATCATCTCTGGGGTCTGATGTTCTTAACGTATATAATGAAGGGGATGCACCAGATGAGGATTTCTAAGTCCTTGCTAGCTCGAAATATCGGCTAGCTCTAAAACAGCTGCTTTCTACCTTTTTTCCAGCCCAGCACACTGGTGGCAGTGACACTAAAGTCCCTGAACCCTGTGTGGAAACCCCTGCAGGGTAGAGCGGGGATGCAATCTGAGTAAGCACAGCCCCAGCACTTTGCACTCTGCTCCTCCATCCTCCACACCCACTGGAAAATCACCAGCTACCGTGACCTCTGACTGAGAGATGCCACTTATTACAGTAGACACAGCAGGCATCAGGAGCCTAGTATGGGTCGAAGGAGGAAGAAGCAGGGAGAAACCAGCCTCCTTCTAGGAAGAACTAAAAAATGTCAGAACTGGAAGCATTGTAGATATCATCTAGCAAAACCTCTAATTTTATACAAAAGAACACCAAGCCCCTGAAAGGAAACTGAATGGCACAAAAATAACCATCAGGTCTGTGTGACTGGGTTGGATGAATACTCAGGACTCGACTCCATGATCACTGCTCTGCTCACCACCCCACCAAGATCATAGTTCACGGATATTTTGGTCAAATGACCTGGCTTTCTGAAATGAGCTAGTCAAAGAGAGAGAGTTTCAATTATTCCTTAATTTTGATCACAGTATTCATGCAAACCAAAAAAAAAAAAAAAAAAAAAAAAA
>NW_006772073.1:117320-132003 GCF_000442215.2 Lipotes vexillifer
AAAAAAAAAAAAAAAAAAAGTCAAGGGGTAAGTCCACTTAACTGTATGGGGGAAAATAACCTGCTTCAATGGTATCCTAGGACTTCCAGATATAAGCAATTCAAGAGGGGTTATTTATTTATTTACAGATATAAATAAATAAATAAATAACAAGTTCCCTCTTTAAATTAACTCCCTATCATCCCCTCGGATCATGAGTTCAGGTTCTGAGGATCTGTGAGTTTCTTACCATCCCAATGCAGAACAGGATAAAAAGCAGCAGCCACGGTATGTCTGTGCAACTACGGTCCTCCAGTGGCTTCCATTCTCGTTTGGAGCTCTAATTGAAAACACAAAGAGAGTGGTAAATGTTAATTTTAGTTAAAGTTAGGAAGGTGCAAACATGCCATCGATACCTAGATCCCTTCTTTTCCTGACAAATTCCTATTGAACCTTTGAGTTCAATAGGAACCTCAAATATTTGTCACCTTTCTGTGAATTTTACCCTAACACCCACCTCTCTTCCTGGCCAGGATTGATTCCAATGCTGTTTTGGTACCTCTATTAGAGCAGTTAGCATGCTGAATTATTATTGATTGAGCTGTGCCCCTAGCAGAGCATGAACTTTGCAAGGGAAGAGACCACTTCTCATTTCCCAGCGTCCAACATGATGCTTGAGGGTTCATGGTATATACTTAGTAAGGGCTTTTTTAAATTAATAAACAAACAAATTCTTCCAACATCAATCTTGGTGGTAGCTTTTTCTTTGTGTGTCCAGATGCTAGACTTAAAAATGTAGAACGTGCTTTCTACATGTTCTCATCTAGGAAGGAAGCTCTTTAATTATGAATTCCTATTGAGGGGTAGACTCTTCTAAGTCTAATAAAATTCAGGAACGAAAAACTAAATTAAAACACTTTTACAGACAGATCTGGGCAACTCCTAAACCACCATCCACAGATTTTCATTCTGTTTTTAGAAAGTGTAAAGAGTTTTTAGATCAAACACAAAGATTCCCTAACTAAAAACTAACTAAAAAGCTAAAGGCATTCTAAAAGTTAACTTGCAAAGTATTGATTGGAATTGAGTGCATTTTTTTTTCATACAGCGATAGTCTTAGGTTCTCAAATCAGCTCACAAATTCCCTTTAACCAGAATGTAACTGAAATAACACTCTTGAGCTTTCTAATGAACAAAAATCCCTGAGTCTCACACCTTTTCCTGGAAACAGTAAGCAGAGAAGGGAGAGAGAAGGTAGCCTTGGGAAACTTACGGGAAAAGTTCCTGCAAAAAGAAGGCCAGGGCCTCCAGTGGCTTCCATGACAAGATCCAGGAAGCTATCCGGAGAAGGCCTGTCAGTAGGAAAGGACACCAGCACAAGGTGTGGTAAGGAGATAAGAGAGCCCTCTAGTATAATTAGTACGTAGAGTTCAAGAGTGGGGATCCAGTTCTTAATCAGGTTTGCTTAGCTTTCTCTCCTTCTAAAACAGTTTTTAACTTTGACAACCTGATGAAAGCTACAGATTCTTTTCTTAGGAGATAAGCATAACTAAGTTGCATAATTTTCTTAAAAGTTTAGGGAATTCAGACCCCAGGTTATGAAACCCAACTTTAAAATACCTGCCTATGGACACTGAGGGCAAAGCGCTGGAGCTACAACCACTCCTTCCTGACCCCTAAATGCTAACCAGACAAATGCCTTTCCCTTCTTTAGTGTCTTATACACTGTTAGTTTTTCACAAACAACAACAAAAACCACCACCCTTGATAGTTTGTGCCCAGACACCCACACAAGAAAACAAAAGAGCACTAGTTAGTCATGGAAAAAAACCTCACGCCAAGACTCTAACTAGCATTAAAAACCAAGAGTGAGTAGGCAGTGTTTTCCAGAGGAATATAACACTATGGCAAATGGATAAAGGACTCTGTCCTCTCCTTGGCTCTGTCATTAGTTAGCTACATGGCTTTAGATAAAACGCTTCATCTCCCTAAGTGGCAGGAAGAAGTGAGATTAAATCTCTTAGGTTCCTTCCAACTCTAAAAATCTATGGTCAGGAATGCAGTTTTGTGAAAATTTGTGCAATGACAAAAGAACTGCAAAAATAATTTGACATTATTCCCTGTGTTATTCAAATAAGAATGCACGCATTGTGGTCTGTGTTTTGGAAGACAGTTGTTCATAGTATGAATAAAGAATGTTTCTTTGTATTAAATAATTTCAAGCTTGAATAATACCCATTATAGTAAAATTACTTACAAACACAGAATTTGGACACATCTTTGAAATTCATTCCATTTACTCTAAGGTGATTTCCAGAGCAATGGCTACTTTGAAATACTATATTTGTTTATCTTAACAAACAGTATGTATTAGGGGAAGGCAGCGGGGGGACAAGTCTCAGACTGATTGAGCATGTTCTTTATCCACAACTCTTTTCTTCGTATTTTTACTTCAGACCAACATTCAACTTTTAATGCTTAAATTTTTACCTATAACATAAAGAAGGTAGAATTTCATTTTGACCAGAAAAACACAAAGATTCAATATCTCAACAGTCAACTTACTGTGGGACACTTCTGGGCCAAATACATAGAAAACCTTTCACTGGGGATGAGAAGTGGAGAAGGGGTAGGGGTTACATATAAAACAGTCACAGAGTACAACACGGAGTAGAAGAATACAAAAAAAGGAGGTAGTCACCTCACTCAGATAAAGAAAGGCTTCTCCAGGAGGGGCAGCTTACCTCATAGGCTATTCTGAGGATTAAATGTGAGCATCTGTCACACAGTAAGCACTAATTCTTGGTTATAATTCTTATTTATCAATACTCACTTTTCAGTTAACCTTCTCGCTATTGTAAAAATATCCCTTTACCAGGTGGACCTTTCCACTAAAAGGACAGAAAGAATATTAAATTCACCTTTTCCCCTTCTATTACTAAAATTTTGACTTAATGGTGGCATCTTTCATTTTAGCTGTTTTTAATGCTTTCAGTTATTGATTACTATTAACTAGGCACTATATCCAAAGCTTTATACACAGTACCTTCAAAATAGCTCTCTGATGTATGTATCATCCCTATTTCACAGCTAAGGAAACTCAGGCTCAAAAGCTAAGTAATCAGGGGCTTCCCTGGTGGCGCAGTGGTTGAGAGTCTGCCTGCTAATGCAGGGGACACAGGTTCGAGGCCTGGTCTGGAAAGATCCCACATGCCGCGGAGCAACTAGGCCTGTGAGCCACAACTACTGAGCCTGTGCGTCTGGAGCCTGTGCTCCGCAACAAGAGAGGCCGTGATAATGAGAGGCCCGTGCACCGCAATGAAGAGCGGCCCCCGCTTGCCACAACTAGAGAAAGCCCTCGCACAGAAACGAAGACCCAACACAGCCAAAAATAAATAAATAAATTTTAAAAAGCAAAAGAAAGTTAAGTAATCAGACCAAGGTTTCACAACTGTGCAACCAGGATTTGAACCCAGGTCTGTGGCCACAAAACCAAATCTGATGAGAATATCGTTCATTTTGCACTAGTCAGTAAAGAGCAAAAACACCTCCATTAGTTTTTCCTCACACAGCAAAATTTGGAAGCCAACCCAATAATTTAAAATCCTACAGGCACAGCGAAAAAGAGAGATGTTTTATGAGCCATGAAATTTTTCAAGCAAGGCAGGAAACCCAACAGTTGAAAGAATTTAATGATTCTTTAACAGACTTAACCAAGTGGTAACTGGATTTAATGCTGTTTCTTCCAATTAAAATCTACATAGACCTAGCAAAAGTAAAATGTTTTGCAAAAGCACTTTTTAAATGTGATTTTTATCCCTTTCTCAAATTCTACATGAGGTTAATAAAGGCTGTCAATCAATGTTAGGTCCCTTTCCATTCACAGAATCTTACAATTCAGGAACTAAATAGGACCAAAATAATCATACAGTCTAAGCCTTTAAGTGACCTAGGGAAAGGAAAGGAAGGGACTTGCCTGACTTGCCCAAGATAATTGTTTTGATCTTCAAAACAATTCTGTTAGTTGTTATTATATATTCCCAGTTTTTCTGCTCTGTAAAAGAGAAAACCAAGGTTCAAAGAAAATAAGTGGAAAATTCAGTACTGAAACCTGAGTCCTCAAACTCTAGCAGAGAGATGGAAACTATAAGAAAGAGTTAAGAAAATGCTAAAAATAAAAAACCGTAACAGAGATGAAGAATGCCTTTGTCTGGCTCATCAGTAGACTAGACACAGCCAAGGAAAGAATCGATAAATTCAAGGATAGGTCAATAGAAATTACCCAAAGTGAAACACAAAGAAAAAGAGAATGAAAATTAAAAACCCAGAACAGAACATCCAAGAACTACAGGATAATAGCAAATGGTCTAACATATGTGTAATTGGAATCCCAAAAGAAGATTAAAAGGAGCATAGGGAATGAATAAAGAAATAATGACTGAGAATTTTCCAAAAATAACAAAAGAAATCAAAACACAGATCCAAGAAGCTAAGAGAATCCCAAGCAGGATAAATACAACACACACATCCCTGCATACACACACACAAACACAACCTACACAAACTATATTCAAAATGTTGAAAACCAAATATAAAGATATCATCTTGATGGCAGCAAGAGGGAGGAAAAGGCACACTATAATCAGAGAAGCAACGATTATGCAAACTTCTTATCAGAAACTATGCAAAGCAAAAAACCATGGAATGACATCTTTAAATTACTGAAAGAATTAAAAAGAAAAACAAAAACATTATTAACTCAGAATTCTATACCCAGAGAAAATGTCTCTCAGAAATGAAGACTTTGTCAATGAAAACCTAAGAGAATTTATCAGCAGCAAACCTGAAGTACAAAAAATGTTAATATGCTCTTCAGGCCGAAAGAATATGATACGACACAAACCTGGATATACACAAAGAAATAAAGACTTGTAAAATGAAGTTTTGAAATTTTCCATAATAAAGTATTTTAAAAATAAGCGTGTGAATATATGTGTATAACAACATTCTCATTACAGTCTTCTTGCACACTCTACAAGATTAATAACCTAGAAAGCAGAATTACAATTTTTAACGCTAGTATTAGACCATAAAAAATAAATCTAAGTCAGATCACAGCTGATGTATGCCTTATGTTTGTATTATATTCATATCCTTAAAGTTAGGGAGGAACAATATTTAACATCTTCACATTCCTTCCTATATTTTCTACAATATAGATTAAAAAAAATTTTTTTTTCCATAGTATCTTACAGAAGTCATAGTACAGGCAACTATATATATCCTAGACTTCACATTCACTATGAACCCTAATAGCTAAAACCAAGGCCTCCTGGTGAATTTGATATGATAGGGGTGTGTATTTTTTTAGGAAATAAACCTATAAAAAGTTTTGTCTTAAATTTCCATGTTGGGACTTCCCAGGTGGCGCAGTGGTTGGGAATCGGCCTGCCAATGCAGGGGACACGGGTTCGGTCCCTGGTCCGGGAAGATCCCACATGCCGCGGAGCACCTGAGCCTGTGCGCCACAACTGCTGAGCCTGTGCTCTGGAGCCCGCGAGCCACAGCTGCTGAGCCCACATGCCACAACTACAGAAGGCCAGGTGCCTAGAGCCCGTGCTCCGCAACGGGGGTGGACGCTGCAACGGGAGGCCCATGCACCGCAGCAAAGAGCAGCTCCGCTCACCGCAGCTGGAGAAAGCCAGCGCGCAGCGGCAAGGACCCAACACAGCCAAAAATAAAATAATAAATAAATAAATAAAATAAAATAAAATAATTTCCATGTTGTTCCTAATGAAGTCACAGTTGTTGAGTAACTTTTTTTAGATAATAGTCACACACAAAGATTTTGACAAGTGATATGTTACAATCAGTTAGTCAAATCAGCCATCACTGGAGGGCATCAGCAGTAATAGGGTGGGCAGGGTGGGCCAAGCCAGGGAACAAATCAGGTAGGAAAAGGTCTGGCAGATGTGAATCTAGTTCACAGAAGTAGGCAGGGCTGGTTGGATCAGGAAGATATAAAAGGATCAGAGAGGCAACAGCAACAATCCAGAGTTAAGACAAAAAGAGTCAGCTAGGTCTCAAATATGGAAACAAGTAGGGTCCAAAATCCAGGAAGTCAGAAGATCCAGGTGATACCTAATGGCAAAGATCAAATGCTCCCTGCCCTCTTTCTATGCTCTGCATACTGTCCGTATGACTCTCTCCTAATTAAGACAGATGTACAAAGATTCCCAAAAGATTCTTATCGTAACCTAGTAACAGTATTACCTAATGCTATGAGTCTTTCCTTGATACACCAGATTTTTGTAAACATGGTTTGAAAATAATGAAAAATGTGCTTAAAAAAATGGTATTGTCAGTTATACTAAGAAGTTACTTAATTTGTCAGGTAATACTCTTAAGCATTCTGTTGGTTCTTCAAATAAATACTGAGCACCACACAAAGAACCTGAGATCCAAAGCCGTGTACGATAGCCCCTACCCTTATGGAGCTCTAGTTTAGCAAGACAGGCAAACTAAGGACTGATAATGTGAGTGATGCCAAAATAGAGATGTGTAAAAAGTACTGCAGGAATAGAGATAGGGAACCATTAAGCAAACATTTGCAAGATTTATTGAAATTACCTCATAAACTTCTGAAGCAAATACTAAAAAATGATCCTCTGTTGTCTAAAATAGAATGTTTTTGTGCCCAAAACATACTAAAAATTCTTGCTAGCTATGATGGGGAAATATTGACTGCCAAATAAGAATTATTCCACTCAGAAATGTTTAGTAGTAAACAAACAGAACATTAAGTTGGTTTAAAAAAACAAAAATCAGCCATTTTCCTCACTTTGTACCCATTAGATTTCTCTGTACTACATTTTATGGCTGCTCCAGTTAGAAAGGAGCCTTTCAGTTTTGGAAAAGAGAAAATGTATCTTCCTTTGTTTTCTGGAACAATTAGTGCAGGGCTATATTTAACTAAGCTACTAGAATAATATTTTCATGTTGATGTCATTGGTGAGATTCCTACTAATACTGAGTTAAGTACTATCTTGTCACATACATCCAGAGTTGCTATAAATTGGAATTTCTGATGGGCTAAAGAACTACAGGCTCCCTGTCATTTACCTAGTACAACCGTCTTTACCTAGTACCTTGTCCAGTGGCTCTACTTTAGTTTTCATTTCCCAGCTACTCCGTGGCACAACTAGAAAGCCTCTAAAGCAGTCACTGAATGCATCTTCAAGGTCACTGCTACAGACATTTTTGATCTAAGTACATATATCGCAAGCATTGGGCTATCTGTGAGGACTTCATTTTGTTCATGCCCATCTGTTTTACACAAAAACCTCCAATATTAAAGACAAATAGTCATACACTCCAAATCTTCAAAGCTCCCTCCAAGGACATACTGGTTCATTAAATTCCCCCAAATGCTTTCATTTGTGCAGAGTAGTAACAAAAGAATAAAAGAGCTGATGTGTATCATTTTTGCCACACTCTTGAATAGAGTGAGCAGACCTGATGAAGTTGGGTAGCAATAAAACATGGAGGCTTTCAACTTTCTGTTCATAGCACCTGAAACTAAAATCTTGTAATAGGATTTTGAAAGACATTGCCTGTCCTTTGGGAAAGCTCTCTCAAGGATTTGGAGTGCATAACTACTTACAGTTACCATAAGTAGTCCATTTCATTTGCTAAGCTTGGTGATGGCAATTCATATTTGAAAGGTAAAAATAAGAGCTGTGATTTTAACAGGCAGTTAAAGGTAATAAGATACATTGAGTGGAAAGATACAGGCATCTGTGTCCAACTGCTTTTCTTAGTTCATGAACTTTACGCTAAATCACAAACATTCATCTATTTAAGGAAAAAGGGGGAAATGGCAACTAGAGCTGCTCTAAGTTATGTATTTACACAGTGACAGAAAGATCATGGGAGATATGTTGCCAGTGACTTCATTCTTTCCCTCAATGCCCTAAAAAAAAATAACTGTGGGTCTGTTAGAGTTGTCCTTCCATCAGACTTCTCAGGGGCTGTCTATCTTGTACACAAGCACATGATAATTACTGGGCAGAGGCCACGTTCCTCCTGTCCTGCAACATAGCTAATAAGCATCTTTTACCTCCATGACCAATCAAAGTTATACAGATAAGCCTTGTCTGTAATCCTCTAATAGTATTTCTAACTTGCCTTTCTTCTGAATCATCTGTAAGCAATGTTTTTAATTTAAAAGTACTATTTGGTTTTATTCTAATTATACAGTTTTCATGGGCTTCATTCCCCCCCCCCATCACATCCTACAAGTGTCAGAACATCTTCAGTACTTGGTGACACCAAGGGCAGACTGAAAGGACCAGAATTGTACTTTGCACCTCCAACCTGCTACAGTACAGCCAGTTTCCATATAGCTAATGGATTTACTGACTTTTCTTGCTATACTGTAACCCTTTCTTTTATTTTTATTATTATTAATTTTTTTTGCAGTACACGGGCCTCTCACTGTTGTGGCCTCTCCCGTTGCGGAGCACAGGCTCCGGACGCGCAGGCTCAGCGGCCATGGCTCACGGGCCCAGCCGGACCGGGGCACAAACCCATGTACCCTGCATCGGCAGGCGGACTCTCAACCACTGCGCCACCAGGGAAGCCCCAACCCTTTCTTTTAAAGCAGGAATTCATAGGTACTCAAAAGAGGGTTGTCATTCCAATCTTGCTTCCTTTCCTTGATGGAATGGCTAAGAACTGACTTATGAAGACTATGATGACTTATGGAGAAGAAACAGGAAGACTACACTGATCATATATATAGCTAAGAGGTGAGTGGAAATGAGTAAACTTATGTCTTAAATCAAAATTAGATCTCATCTTTGCCAATGAAGAGTTTTTAGTCCATAGCAATTGTGCAGAGAAATAAATATATGTTCAGTTCTGTGGCAGGGCCTAAGAACTCTCAAGGGAACAAATACTTATTACAGTTAAATAATTTACAAAAATATAGATTACATTCCTTTCTTTTGTGTTCCTGTAACACACTATGTACACACCACCATCACTGTAATTATTATTTCACATTATAATTATTTGCTTCTCCAGTAGATTACGAACTTTTTGAGGGTAAGGATGATGTTTCTATTTTTTGTTTAAATCAGGGATCAGTAAGTACTTAATATTCCTCAAGTGAAAGCCTATTCCACATGAAACTAGGATCTTACCCTAAGTGGCTGAACGTATAATGGCCATTCTTCCTACCTTACTGCCTACTTCGGGCAGGGACTTGTTGGGTTTTATTCACTGCTATATCCCCAGTAGATGAACAGTGTCTAGCACATAATAGGCTCTCAGCAAATTTATTTAATGGATGAATGAACAAGGTGAGGTCTTTTACCATTCAAGTAGCATAAGTTAGAGCAAACATCCTCACTGCCTCTCCTGCATGAGACCATTTCCTTAAAAAGCATTCTATTGTATCACAGGCTGGCTCCTTTTCCCACAGATATTGTAAAGGATAACTTTTCCCAAAGATGTTGGTCAGTAGGTTCTATAAGAAAAATAAATTCCAGATTTAACTACATTTTGGAAATGCTAGTTAATGAAATCTAGTCTTTTGAGCAGGACTTCTCTGAGACCTTACTGTGAGACTCTCCAAAATGTATCTGGTCACACACTGACTGGGAGACGTGAATACAGACAGTGCCAACCTCTCTCACAATACATTTCTGGAAACCAGAGCATAAGGTTCATGGTTAGGATTGATGCTTCCACTGAAAAACCCTTTCAGAAGTAAAGGCTGGTAGCACTGTTTAAGACTATGCTGAAACTCATAAAAAAGAATGAAACCTTGCCATTTGCAAAAACATGGATGGACGTGGAGGGTATTAATGCTAAGTGAAATAAATCAGACAGAGAAAGACAGATACTGATATCACTTATTTGTGTAATCTAAAAAAATACAACAAACTAGTAAATGTAACAAAAAAGAAGCAGACTCACAGATATAGAAAACAAACTAGTGGTTACCCATGGGGAGAGGGATGGGGGGGCAATATAGGGGTAGGGGATTAAGAGGAACCAACCATTAGGTATAAAATAATCTACAAGTATATATTGTACAATAAAGGGAATACAGACAACATTTTACAATAACTATAAATGGAGTACAACCTTTAAAAATTGTGAATCACTATATTGTACACCTGTAACTTATTTAATATTGTACATCAACTATACTTCAATTAAAAAAAAAGACTATGCTGAAACTGAACGCAATGTACATTGGTTCGACACTTTGGAAAGTAATTTGGTGATACATTTTAAAAAAACCCAAAGAAATCATCTAAAACATTAAAAGAGCTGCACGTGAGATGTCCAACATAGTGATATGAGAAAAAATTAGAAATTAACTATCTATAATAGAACATAATTAAAAATGAGAATGGAATATTAAGCAATCATAAGGGTAATTATGAAGACTTTGCACAGTAACATATAAAATGATAATGATAAAAAGCTGTGTTCAAAAACATGGTATGAAATTATGCCATGCTCCGGTGACACAATTTATAAAATAGTATATGCAAATGTAAAAGCATTAGGAGAGGATAATACAATTTTTAAATAGTTAGACTTATAATGCATTTTTCTCATTTTGATTTCTATTAGTGCTATTTAATTATGGAAAAAATATCAAAAAAGAGGAATATTAGCTCCCATTTCTTCAGATCATGCTTTTTCTACTTCCTCAGTATAGTGTCAGCTATAAATAGATGCACAATGAAAACTACCAGAATATATTCAGGTCATTCTATCTGACACTTATTGACAGGAGATCAGAACATTTCAAACTTCACTAGAAAGCCATACGCTGAGAATCACCTAGGCAAGAGCAAGATTTCTCCTGAAAAATGCAGAACTGGCAACGTCAGAGAGGTAATACACTCTAATAAACATTAGAGAGGAAATCACCAGTGTAGTGGGAGGGAGGAACACATACCTGGGTGTGAATCATAGCTCCTCTTCCAAATAGTATGATCAGCTGACACGATCTTCCCAATTCTAAGGTAAAGATGATTCTCCCTACACCATTCACTGTTGTTTTCAGGATTAAAGTAAAGCTGCTGAAGACGCGGAGCTCACCTTCCTCCCCACAGATAAATCAGAAATACATCTACACGTGGAACAACTCCTACGGAACACCTACTGAACGCTGGCAGTAGACCTCAGACCTCCCAAAAGGCAAGAAACCCCCCACGTACCTGGGTAGGGCAAAAGAAAAAAGAATAAACAGAGACAAAAGGATAGGGACGGGTCCTGCACCAGTGGCAGGGAGGTGTGAAGGAGAAAAAGTGTCCACACACCAGGAAGCCCCTTCGCGGACGGAGACTGCGGGTGGCGGAGGGGGAGCTTTGCAGCCGCGGAGGAGGGCGCAGCAACAGGGTGCGGAGGGCAAAGCGGAGAGATTCCCGCACAGAGGATCGGGGCCCACAGGCACACATCAGCCCAAGAGGCTTGTCTGCTCCCCCGCCGCAGCGGGCGGGGCTTCGCTTGGAGCGCAGGGAGAGGACTGGGGTTGGCAGCGTGAACACAGCCTGCAGGGGGTTAGTGCGCCACGGTTAGCCTGGCGGGAGTCCGGGGAAAAGTCTGGACCTGCCGAAGAGGCAGGAGACTTTTTCTTCCCGCTTTATTTCCTGGTGCGCAAGGAGAGGGGATTAAGAGCGCTGCTTAAAGGAGCTCCAGAGACGGGCACGAGCCACGGCTAAAGGCGCGGACCACAGAGAGAGACATGAGACGCTAAGGCTGCTGCTGCCGCCACCAAGAAGCCTGTGTGCGAACACAGGTCACTATCCACACCCCCCTTCCGGGGAGCCTGTGCAGCCCACCACTGCCAGGGTCCCGGGATCCAGGGACAACTCCCCCAGGAGAACGCACGGCGCGCCTCAGGCTGGTGCAACGTCACGCCAGCTTCTGCCGCTGCAGGCTCACCCCGCACTCCGTGCCCCTCCCTACCCCCAGTCTGAGTGAGCCAGAGCCCCCGAGTCAGCGGCTCCTTTAACGCAGTCCTGACTGAGCAAAGAACAGACGCCCTCCAGCGACCGACACGCACAGGCGGGGCCAAATCCAAAACTGAGCCCCTGGGAGCTGTGAGAACAAAAAAAGAAAGGGAAATCTCTCCCAGCAGCCGCAGAAGAAGCGGATTAAAGCTCCACAATCATCTTGATGTACCCTGCATCTGTGGAATACATGAATAGACAACGAATCATCCCGAATTAAGGAAGTGGACTTTGAGAGCAAGATTTATTATTCTTTCCCCTTTTCCTTTTTTTGTGTGTATGTGTATGCTTCTGTGTGAGATTTTGTCTGTACAGCTTTGCTTCCACCATTTGTCTGAGGGTTCTATCTGTCCGTCTTTTTTTTTTTAATTTTTTTCTTAAAAATTACTCTTTATTTTAATAACCTTATTTTATTTTACTTTATCTTCATTCTTTCCTTCCTTCCCTCCTTTAGACAATGAATCATCCCAAATTGAGGAGGTGGACTTTGAGAGCAATATTTATGATTTTTTCCTATTTTCCTCTTTTTGTGTGTATGTGTATGCTTCTGTGTGAAATTTTGTCTGTATAGCTTTGCTTCCACCATTTGTTCCAGGGTTCTATCCATCCGTTTTTTTCTTTTTTGGGGTTTTTTTTTTCCTCTTAATAATTTTTTTTATTTTAATAACTTTATTATATTTTACCTTACTTTATTTTACTTTATCTTCTTTCTTTCTTTTTTTTCTTCCTTCCCTCCTTCCTTCCTTGCTCCCTCCCTCCCTCCTTTCTTTCTTTCTTTCTTTCTTTCTACTTCTACTAATTCTTTCTTTCTACTTTTTCTCCCTTTTCTTCTGAGCTGTGTGGATGAAAGGCTCGTGGTGCTGCAGCCAGGAGTTAGTGCTGTGCCTCTGAGGTGGGAGAGCCAACTTCAGGACACTGGTCCACAAGAGACCTCCCAGCTGCACATAATATCAAATGGCGAAAATCTCCCAGAGATCTCCATCTCAACACCAGCACCCAGCTTCACTCAACGACCAGCAAGCTACAGTGCTGGACATCCTATGCCAAACAACTAGCAAGACAGGAACACAACCCCACCCATTAGCAGAGAGGCTGCCCAAAATCATAATAAGTCGACAGACACCCCAAAACACACCACCAGACGTGGACCTGCCCACTAGAGAGACAAGATCTAGCCTCATACACCACAACACAGCCACTAGTCCCCTCCACCAGGAAGCCTACACAACCCACTGAACCAACCTTAGCCACTGGAGACAGACATCAAAAACAACGGGAGCTACGAACTTGCAGCCTGCAAAAAGGTGAACCCAATCACAGTAAGATAAGCAAAATGAGAAGACAGAAAAACACACAGCAGATGAAGGAGCAAGATAAAAACCCACCAGACCTAACAAATGAAGAGGAAATAGGCAGTCTACCTGAAAAAGAGTTCAGAATAATGATAGTAAAGATGATCCAAAATCTTGGAAATAGAATGGACAAAATGCAAGAAACAGTTAACAAGGACCTAGAAGAAATAATAAAGAAACAAACAATGATGAACAACACAATAAATGAAATGAAAAATACTCTAGATGGGATCAATAGCAGAATAACTGAGGCAGAAGAACGGATAAGTGACCTGGAAGATAAAATAGTGGAAATAACTACTGCAGAGCAGAATAAAGAGAAAAGAATGAAAAGAACTGAGGACAGTCTCAGAGACCTCTGGGACAACATTAAACGCACCAACATTCGAATTACAGGGGTTCCAGAAGAAGAAGAGAAAAAGAAAGGGACTGAGAAAATATTTGAAGAGATTATAGTTGAAAACTTCCCTAATATGGGAAAGGAAATAGTTAATCAAGTCCAGGAAGCACAGAGAGTCCCATATAGGATAAATCCAAGGAGAAATATGCCACGACACATATTAATCAAACTGTCAAAAATTAAATACAAAGAAAACATATTAAAAGCAGCAAGGGAAAAACAACAAATAACACACAAGGGAATCCCCATAAGGTTAACAGCTGATCTTTCAGCAGAAACTCTGCAAGCCAGAAAGGAGTGGCAGGACATGTTGAAAGTGATGAAGGAGAAAAACCTGCAACCAAGATTACTCTACCCAGCAAGGATCTCATTCAGATTTGATGGAGAAATTAAAACCTTTACAGACAAGCAAAAACTGAGAGAGTTCAGCACCACCAAACTAGCTCTACAACAACTGCTAAAGGAATTTCTCTAGGTAAGAAACACAAGAGAAGGAAAAGACCTACAATAACTAACACAAAACAATTAAGAAAATGGGAATAGGAACATACATATCGATAATTACCTTAAATGTAATGGACTAAATGCTCCCACCAAAAGACACAGATTGGCTGAATGGATACAAAAACAAGACCCATATATATGCTGTCTACAAGAGACCCACTTCAGACCTAGAGACACATACAGACTGAAAGTAAGGGGATGGAAAAAGATATTCCATGCAAATGGAAACCAAAAGAAAGCTGGAGTAGCAATTCTCATATCAGACAAAATAGACTTTAAAATAAGGACTATCAGAAGAGACAAAGAAGGACACTACATAATGATTAAGGGATCGATCCAAGAAGAAGATATAACAATTGTAAATATTTATGCCCAACATAGGAGCACCTCAATACATAAGGCAAATA
>NW_006772073.1:134364-156072 GCF_000442215.2 Lipotes vexillifer
TCATGTACCAAAATGTTCATTGCAGCTCTATTTACAATAGCCAGGAAACAACCTAAGTGTCCATCATTGGATGAATGGATAAAGAAGATGTGGCACATATATACAATGGAATATTACTCAGCCATAAAAAGAAACGAAATTGAGCTATTTGTAATGAGATGGATAGACCTAGAGTCAGTCATACAGAGTGAAGTAAGTCAGAAAGAGAGAGACAAATACCGTATGCTAACACATATATATGGAATTTAAGAAAAAAAATGTCATGAAGAACCTAGGGGTGAAACAGGAATAAAGATACAGACTTACTAGAGAATGGACTTGAGGATATGGGGAGGCGGAAGGGTAAACTGTGAGAAAGCGAGAGAGAGGCATGGACATATATTCATTACCAAACGTAAGGTAGATAGCTAGTGGGAAGCAGCCACATAGCTCAGGGAGATCAGCTCGGTGCTTTGTGACCGTCTGGAGGCGTGGGATAGGGAGGGTGGGAGGGAGGGAGGCGCAAACAGGAAGAGATATGGGAACATATGTATATATATATAACTGATTCATTTTGTTGTGAAGCTGAAACTAACATACCATTGTAAAGCAATTATACTCCAATAAAGATGTTAAAATAAAAATAAATAAATAAAATTAAAAAAAATTAAAAAGTAAAGCTGCTGGCTAGACCAGGTCCTAAACCATTGTTAACATCCTTTCCCAAAGGGCTATGAGAAAAATCTCCCTCGGAAGCATCTTAAAAAGTGAATTCTCGCAAACAATCATCTCAAACATTTTAAAACTGCTCCCATATTGTATACATTCTAAAATGTGTGCTTGGAAAGTGAAAAATGAGTTGTAAAGGAAATACAACCAGGAGAAATTGAGTGCACAGTTTTTTATAGATAATCGAGGTAAACATAAGAAACAAATAGTAACTTTCAAATGATAACACAATAAGAGCGACTGAAATGACTTCTTATATCATAAATTTTTAAAGGGAGTTGAAGAAAACATCAATCCTAAAACCACAGTTAACCAAATTATTTTAAAAAGTCCATTCATTCAATAAATAATTGTTCCACCTGAGAAGAACTAGGCTGGGACTCCGAGAGACCATTAGTTTACTTTCACCTTTCCACTATTCTCCTCTTGCTAATTTACCTTCCTCATCTATAGGTTTTACCTTGTCTCTCCTCCCTTCTCTAAATAAACAATTCATTTGAGTTCACATGTGAGGGTTGCTGAAATGACAGACAAAAATGTATGTTTATTGAAGGTAGAAAAAGGTCATGGATCAACCTTAAGAAGATTACCAAAATAATCTGTTTCATCTGGAGTACTTACTGACTGTAACACTAAATGCAGACTATAGCTAGTATCAGTGAGCATAAGCCATGTGCCAGACACTTTACCCACATTAACTCATTTAATTTTCACAAGCCAGTAAGGTCGATCCTATTATATTATTCCCAGTTTTCTGATGATGAAACTAGACAAAGAGGTGTTAAGTAAATTGCCCAAGTCATACAGCCAATAAGCACTAAAAAAGCAGGGATGTGAAGCAGGTAGCTGGGCCCTAAGGCCCATGATGACCCCACTTGGCCTTGCTTATTACTATGGTTAACATATCTTGTGTGGACATAAGGAACAGATTTGTGGTTGCCAAGGGTGGGGAGGGGTGGAATGGACTGGGAGTTTGGTATTAGCAGATGCAAACTATTACTTATAGAATGGATAAACAACAAAGTCCTACTGTATAGCACAGGGAACCATATTCAGTATCCTGTGATAAACCATAATGGAAAAGAATATAAAAAAGAATACGTATATGTATAACTGAGTCACTTTGCTGTACAGCAGAAATTAAGACAACATTGTAAATTACATGTTAATAAAAAAAATTAAAGATTTTTAAAAATTAAAAAAATATATATCCTGTATGGACACTGTGGATAGATGGGTATGGGAAGGGAGGAGGAAAAAGAGGAAAATGAGAGGCATAAGAATTATTGTTGACCCTTGAACAATGCAAAGGTTAGGGACACCCATCCCCATGTAGTCAAAAATCTGCATATAACTTTATAGTCAGCCCCCCCCCATATCTGTGGTTACGTGGATCCATATTTGAGGTTATGTGGATCCCTATCCGAGGTTCTGTATCTGAGAATTCAACCACCCGCGGATCATGTAGAACTGTGGTATTTACTGTTGAAAAAAATCTGCAAATAAGTGGATCCACACAGTTCAAACCCATGTCGTTCAAGGGTCAAATGCACAGCAAAAATACTATAGTAAATTCTGTGGCTTATTTTATCTAAACTGATGTTTTGCATGGTTAATATTTCTTCTTACAGGAAAATTATAGGACATAACCAAGAATAAGATATTATTAACATATTTTGTATTTTGATTTCAAAAATAATTTCCAAATGTCCAAATATTACGTTGATATTTGAAGAAAACACCTGCAGTGGTGTTTAACAGGTGGAAACAAACTGTTGTTTCCTCCTAGCCTCTGTAACTTCCATCTATATTTTGCATAACACTTGTTTGGATTTCAAGAGTAATAGTACTTAAAAGGCTACTTTGCTATTAGGAAAGCACATACAAATGCCCATCAACTGATGAACAGATACATACAACGTGGTAGATCCATAGCATGGAATATACATTTTGGGATAAAAAGGAATGAAGTAGTGATACAATACTACAACATGGATGAACCTTGAAAACTTTATAAGTGAAAGAAGCCAAAGTGGACATATTATATAATGCTATTTATATGAAATGTCCAGAATAGGTAAATCTGTAGAAACAGAAAATAGATTAGTGTTTGCCTAGGATTGGATGGGAGTTAAGGGGAAATGGGGAATGACTGCTAATGGCTATGGGGTTTCTTTGGGGGATGATGAAAATGTTCTAAAATTGACTGTAGTCATGATCAAACCTCGGTGAACATACTCAAAGCCACTGAATAGTACACTTTAGATGGGTAAATTGTATGGTATATGAATTACATCAATAAAGTTGTTATAAGAAAAATCATGTGAAAAGGGGGTCATTCTGGCCGCTCACATATGGAGTTCTACTGATTTCATTATAGACTCCATACGAACACTTTTAATACAGTTCCATTAGGTAGACAAGATAAAAGCAGAACAATTTAACTAAGGTAAAGAGCTGGGTAACAATGAAATCTGATGAAAGCAAACATTTTTCTGAGAAATCAGAAGTTACAAGAATTACTAGATAAAGTGCTGATTTTCATGTAATAGTTCAATTCCTCTGTAGGTAGCATAAGGGGAGAAGAGACACAAGGTTGCAGAAAACTGAAATAAAAGGTAAAATAGACCAAGTAGAGAGAGAAAAGTCATCTTTTGAAGAGACCAAAGAACACACACACCAAGGCAAAAACTAGACTGTGGTATAAACACAGCTACAGAAAGAATGTACTTGTCAGAAAAAAGGGACCAGACAGGGAAGGTACACACACAGCTACTATTTATTTAGCACCTCTTAGGTGCCACGATCTGTAATTGGCCAGTTACACTGAGAAATAACGGTCTAAAAGATACACTTTGACACTGCCCTTCCAAACTGTCTTGGGGAAGGGGTACCAGGGCAGCAGACTCTAGAATGCTGAATAAACAATTCAGGATACTGAGCTGCTGTGCCGTTAGTCATCCAGCCTGCTCCCCTTCATCTGATTCCATGACGTTAGGCAACCTTCTCACTGTCCTCTGGCTTCCCACAAGTTGACAAGCAGTGTGCATAACATAACTACAGAGCTATAGAAAATAAAGCAGTGGAGCAATAGAGGTTATTGTATATGCAGAGAGTCTGCAAGAATATATATAGACTAAGCTGTGAACAATTGTTATCTCATGAGGTGGGGTCAGAAAGGACTCTACTGATACATGTCCATATGTAGATTGGATTTTTTAATAACCACACTACTTTTCTATTAGGAATAAATATGATACTTCTTAAATAATAATTTGGCTTTACCTTAATACTAGCTAAGCTGACAAAAATCTTCTGGTTTGTATGTCAGTTTAATAAATTAGCCTCCTGAGTCGATCTGCATGTCTTAAGACTTTGGTTTACATGAATCTACTATTAACAAAAGGATCTACTCTTAACATACTAGCAAAATCAAGTTTCTGAACCTCCAAAGCCCCAGGGCTTGGTGAATTCTAAAAACAATACTTGGCCAAGCTTCCAGGTTCAGCCTGGTAAAACCTGAACCACACCAAGGACACTGCATTCAAATTCTATAAGCAGAAAATATTAAAGAGCTATAATTTAGAATCCTTCTAGAGAATGTTTCCCAGCATTTCAGCATAATTTAAAAATAGGCAGCTCCTTGAACTGCAGACTGGCCTTAGCCAACTAACTTTGAAAGAAAAGAGGCTGGTTCTATCCTACCACCAACCAACACCCTCTCCCTGTGCATGAATAGATCAGAATCATGGAGAAAGCCCTAGGAGCATGAGTCCTAGGTTTAGCCTGGCCCTAGAGTCTGGATCCTAAATCCAGCTACATTCCCATCCCCAGCCGGGGGTTTAAAATTAAAGGTCAGAGTACCCTGTAGTAGTAGCCACTGGATGGTGCCAATATTTCATCATCAGATAACCAGCTGGCCCTCAGCCACCTGAAAGTATGGCCAATTGGTTATCTCCAAATGACTACTGGGTCTATTAATGCTATGCTGTCACGAAGCCCCCAAGTCCTACTTCTAGGTAAATCCAGCTACTCAAAATCAAGATATCAGTTATTTAAGTCTGAAATGGAAAAGAACAATACAGGGGAATCAAGCATTAAATTAACTGTTGGATTAGAAAACTATTGCAGTCCCTTCCAATCCTGAGATACAATGGTTTCACAATCAGCAAAGGTTTCCAGGAGAAGCAGAATTAATGAAAACCAGTTAAAGACCCAAAGTGATTAAAGAAAACTCACACAAAGACTAGAAACAGCCAAATAAGTGAGGAGGAACACTGAATCATCAAATTAATAGCCCTATAAATGACAGATACTAAACTTGCTGTTTAAAAAAAAAAAATCAACCAAGAATAATGAATGTTAATGGACCAACCTTGAATAAATAAATGCTCTGAAAACATGAGCATCTGTAAATCTCCATGCCCAATGAGTCATTAAAATATCCCACTCATAAGAAACCATTTTTGTCCACCTCCAAAGCCAAGTCTCAAGCTCAGGCAGACGTCATTTATATCTTAACTGGTTTGTATCCAGTTCTGGCAAACTATCTTTCCCATCAGTCAGTCCTCTATGTGGTTGTTAAAGCTACTTTTCTCTTAAGATTATTTATTAACACCTTAAGAGTAACTACTTTTTTTTCCTCTCTCTCCACACCTTTATTCCCATCTCTATGTCAATTGGTTCTTTCTGTACTGCCCAAAACAATGATTCTCAATCACAGGCTTCAAACAACTATACAACTTCTAACAACACTGCTCCCATCTTCAGTAGATATCCACTTCTCTGAAATCCAGTTAAATCCTGCTTCTTTACACAAAGTCAACCTTATAATAAACCAATCTTCTATTAGAACTACAGATATGATCACAAAGAAACAACCTATTCTAAGATGGTACATTTAAGACTGGGTTACAAAATGCCCAGCTAGTAATCCATTGTGGAATAAAAGTGCAAGCCCCTGAGAGAATCCCTCCATCCAACATGAGATAGGACTCCAAAGCTCCATACTTTGCCGCTTCCAATCCCGACAATACCATGGCTCCTTGGCCACAATGAGACCCATCTGTGGCCTGCTGGTGTACTATAAATATTACTTAGGTCACCTTATCACTGTCTAGACACAAGCTTTTGTGCTTTCACTTATGAAAACTGTCATAGTAATTGAACAGTATCAAAGGGAGAAGAAAAAACAGAGATGAGAATATAAATATGCAGAGACAGAAAAACACATGCACCACTGCCAAGAGTATCACGGGCTTTAGAAGAAGAAATCAAGGGGAAAAAACCCTCTGCTCTACTCCAACTCTTCTTTTTCTGCTAAGCATTTGGCTAGTAACACCTCTCCCCTTAGTCCTCCGCCATTGTATGATCTGGCCCCAAAGGGGCTACTTCTAGAGTAGGTCCCAACCACCCCACTGGGATCTTTCCACCCCAGAGATCCTTTGCAGGTCCAGCACCCCGTGCTGGTGCAAGTCCAGCTCAAGAAACCCTCCACGGTACAATACAGTGGATGTTTATTCCCAACTGTCTCTATTGTGTGCTTCCTGGGGAAGGCAGCTTCAAGCAGAAACGTGCTCTGGCCTGGGGCTGATCTCCAGGTGGTTTCTCAGCACGCTCTGGCATGTCTGTGTACGGTCTGCTGCAGCCGGCATTCACCAGCTCCCGAGCACCAGCAAAGCACATCTCTTCCCAACTCCTGCTCACCGACTTCATGTTGGTAGCCTGGTGGGAGTATTTATACGGTGGAAATCAGCAAATGTGACAAATCTGGGCATTTTCTTTCTTCCCTTGCAGAGCTGATTGTTAAACATTAACCAGTACACCACTACTTGTGCCTCAGTTTGTCATTTAATTTGAGTTTTTCTTTTATAGAGAAATAAGTTTTTGCATAGCCAAATAAATTTGACTTTAGACCTTTTCTCACTGCTTTTAAACTTCAATTATTTGATAAATATTGTTTTCTTCTACTTGTTTATGGTTTCATGAAATTAACTTTGATGTATGAGTTATCCAAAACCTTTTAACTAAATATCATAGCTAATTAATCATTGATTCAAAATGGCCCCTTTAACAAATAATAAATTCTTGTTTACACTATGGTCTTACATTTACACTCTTCCATTGACCTATTTTACTCTTGTGCCAACAACAAAACAATAGTAGCTAACATTTTTTGAGTACTTCCATGTACCAGAATTTGCTCAGTTCTTTAATTACATTATCTCATTTAATTGCACATTTTACAGGTGAGGAAACTCACGCCTGGAGAGATTAAGTCACTGAGCTATGGTCACATGTCTGGTAAGCTGCAAACTTAAAATCCAAATACTTTCCCTCCAACACCTAAACTCACTGCCACTCTGCTAAACTGTAACACATTACTGATTCCTACAGCATTTTTATCTGATATTGGTCTCTCCTTTATGTTTACTGTTTTGCCAAGCCCCTCTAAAAATATATGTATTTTTAACCCAGACCATGTTAACTTTATAAATTAATTGGGAAAAAAATGACATCATGTCAATATTCCATTTTTTGCCTCCAGGAACAAAGTATATTCCTCCAGTTCAAGTTTTATCTTATAAATCTCAAGAAAAGTTTTATAGTTTTCTTCATTTTGATCACACATATTTCTTGTTAGGATTATTTCAAAGTATTTTGTATTGGCTGTTACTAAGGTGAATGGGATATTTTTCCCATTATATGTTTCCAACTGGTTATTGTTGACACTTGGGAAAGCTACTGATTTTTGTATACTTACCAAATATAGCTCTTATTAATAATTTTCAGTTGATTTTCTTGGTTTTTGTATGTTGTCTCCTTTCTGATCATTATATTTATTTTTGTTTTGTGGTTTATTGCATCAGTCAGAACTTCTAGAACAATGGTAATAGTGATAGAAGGCTTGCTTATGTGCTCCCAAAGTAAAGAGAAAATCCTCTAGTGTGTCACTGTCAAGTATAATATTGGCTGTTGGTTCAAGGCAGTGGATCTTATTAAAGATGTAGTTTTTACCTTCTAGCTTTAAAATAGCTTTATAAAGGAGGAGACTTTGAACTTTCACAGGTTTTTTGAGTATACCACTGAGATAATTTTAGGGTTTTTCTTACCAACTTCCTATTTGAAACAGAAAAATTCTAGACTATCCAATAGGGAGGTAGGTCTGAGTTTGGTCCTGGTGTGTATGTCAGCTATAAGGCATCCTAGGTCAGTAGTACGGTCTGTTCTGCAAAAAATGTGTTTCTTTGACACACATTACCTCACACACAACTGGCAAATAGATGAATGATGTCAGTATAATGGAGAAGTCACTTTGGCTCACGTGCAATTTTCCCCAGCATGTTAATGTTTCCAAGTAGTGAGACTCAAGTTTCCTCATGATTATTAAGAGAAAGCTTTAGCAATATAAGACCTTCAGCAGGGGAAAAAAAGCTAAAAAAAATCTACAGAAGTCACTTACTTTTAAATGATGGCTGATTTAGTGGCTTCGAAAACACCATTACACTTTCCTTCTTTTAAGCTACCTGTCAAAGGTGCAAAATGCAGCTGAAAAAGCTGCAGAGACACTGCTCCCTGTATTAAAACAATGGATTAATTAAGAAGGCTCTGTCCTGGACCAGATATTTAATTCTGATGAAAAGGTCTCTGACAGAAGGAAATATCCTATAAGACCTACTTCTCAAAGAAGAGAGCATTAAGCTCCAGGGTTGAAGGCTACAAGATTTTTCTGACTGTGATACTGGATGCAAACACCAGTAAACTGTGCTGGGCTTTTTGTTTGTTTGTTTGTCTGTTTGTTTCCCTTTGTACTTCTTTTAGGACTATACTTGGTTACAAAATTCCTTAGTTTTAAGTGTTCTGTCCCAACTCTATTTCCCAATCAGCCCTGTTGTTTTTAGCACCTGAATTTGCACAACATGAGTTTATTTTATTTTTAAATTGTTGTTGAGGTTTTAATCTTGCTGTTTTTGTTTTCTCATATTTTCCAGGTTCATCTGTATGGGATGGCAGAGAAACATCTGCATTCCTCCTAGAACCATCGGGTCTAATGCAACCTGCTTATCACAGTGCAGCCCACTTGAGATTTGAGATTTTTTTTTTAACCCAGGCAGCTAACAGAAACGAAGTACCTGCCATCAAGGAATCTAAGATAATTGAGTTAAATATTAAAAAGTTTAAATCATTTTTCATAGATGGAGTACCTGCAGTGAAGAGAGGGGGTGTGCAAATTTCTGAAGTATATTCACATGAAGAGGCTGGCCACACTTGGGCTCCACTGTCTCATTTACAATACACATCTGTCACCAAACTCCTGATATTCTCCTGCACAACCTGCTCCACCAACAGCCTTCCCCTTCTCTGTAAACAGTAATTCCACCTTCTCAGGCGTTCAGACTAAAAGCCTTATTATGGCCTTTCTTCCTCATGCCATATGCCCCATTCATCACGAAATGCTGCTGTCTCAACCTTCCAACCACGTCCAGAATCTGACCATGTGTCCTCACTTCTCCACAGCTACCACCACTATCTCTCACCTGAGTCACTGCAATAGATTTCTCTCTGCTTCTATCCTTGTCCCCTCAACACCAGTTTCAATAAGATAAAGCCCTTTTCCTCAGAAAGCCAGATCACGTTATTCATCTGCTCAAAAGCCCGCAATGTCTTCCAACCTCACTCAGATCAAAAGCCAAAGTTTTTATAATGGCCTACAAGACCCAAGTCGCTCTGGCACCAACCACCTCTGACCTGTTCCCTTCCCTCCACACAATACTCCAACCACTCTGGCCTTGTAGCCTCTCCAGCCTCTCAGGCCTGCTTCCATCTCCTGACTTAAGTACTTGCTGTTCCCTCTGCCTAGAACGCTCCTCTCCTAGGTAATCAAGGTGGCTTGCCCCCTCACTTCCTTTAGGTTTTTGCTCAAACATCATCAGAGAGGCTTTTCTTGACCACCATATTGTAAATTGCAAATACACACACAACTCCCTATCCCCCTTCCCTAACTTACTTTTCTCCATAGCAGAATGCACCTTCATCTACTAAACTATGTATTTTACTTACTTCTGTACCTGCCCTGTCCACTAGAAAAGAAGCTTGATGTTCTCTGCGGCATCCCCAGTACCTAGAATAGTTCTCGCTCAATAACTACTTGCGGAGTGACTGAATAAGGTTCACTGCATGGTGTGATGAAGGAGGTGACAAAGATGACTCCAGGTTACGGCCTTCACCATCACAAATTCAAGGAATACTTGGAAGAAGGTGAGCAGTGCACAGAAGTTTATTTTAATGCAGTCATAAGGCTAGGTTGTGAAAACTTGTTCAAGAGGTTTACTGAGCCCCTTCCTCAGATCAAGCACACTTGAAATGAAAGGGTTTTGAGTGGTTCGACTTGTTAGACACCCCAGCGACTCACAAGATTGTTCTTCTATGATGTGGCAAGACTTCTGAACACAGCAAATCTGAGACTGCAGGGGGGGAAAAAAAACCCAGAAGCACTGCTGACATGACCAAGGAAATACGAGCATTCTGACTAAAACTGGACATGTGACTCAAGCAGCTGGAGACTGCATTCACTGTCCACAGCAGATCAGCCCCACACTCAACGAAATCATTGCATTTAAAAAGTGAAGAATCTTATAAATCAATTTCAAAAGAAATTCACACATTTTAAAAAGAAATCACGCTGTCAGTATCTGCAGTTGACTTTGAAGGTCATCCCTTGGGGATAGGCTTGAATCATAACGCATTTGTCCCACTGGCATGGCTCACATTTTCATGAACAAAATGCAAGAGCTGAAAGCAAAATCCGACGAACAAAAAGTCAATATTCATGACATTTTGAAGATGAATTCGCAAAGCTTAGAACAATCCTAAAACTTCTCACATGTGCTCAACTCGGTTTTCTATCCCTGATGCTGTGAAAACCTATTCTTTTTCATGAAAGTGTTGAAATCAACCCTGGAGCTACTATCTGTGATGTAAACCTAGAGTCATAATAAATTGAAATATGCCTCGCTATCCACCTAGAGCTGCAGAATATGGTTGTTTCTTAAGCGTCACTTTCCTCTTATTAGATCAAGAACACTATAGGAGTAGCTCCAGGCCTGTAACTGCACTTTTGGGATTAACAAGTTTACTCAATTGTTTTTCAAACTGACTTTGATTTATTTTGAAATCATATTATAGATCTGTTTTATTTCATTACTGTTAAGAATTTAAACTTCACATGGGCCCACACATGTATGGATTTCAAATTATGTAATTCATTACTTTAAAAACATAGGCGCTTACTTTTCAGTGGGACAAGGGAATGAAATATAAGGACTGCCTGAGAAACTGTCAGAGACTGAAGGAGTTAACTAAGGAAACATGATGGCTAAATGCAATATGGGATCTAGAATTAAATCCTAGGATAGAAAAAAAAAAAAGGTCAATTGTGGAAAAATTAGGAGAACCTGAATAAAGGCTGTAGCTTAGTTAGTGGTATTGTACCAATGTTAATTTCTTAGTTCTGATAAATGGACTATATCATGTAAGATGTTAACATTAGGAGAAGATGGATGAAGGGAATACAGGAACATTTCATACTCTTTGCAACTCTTCTGTAAATCTAAAATTATTTCAAGGGAGGTCCCTAGTAGCCCAGTGGTTAGGATCCTGTGCTTTCACTACTGTGGTCCAGGTTCAATCCCTGGTCGGGGAATAGAGACTGAGATCCTGCAAGCCATGTGGTGTGGCCATAAATAAATAAATAAATAAATAAATAAATAAATAAATAAAATAAATAAAATTACTTCAAAATGAATATTAATTCTAGATTTAAAAACTCTAGAAACACAATAAAACTTTTTAGTCATTTTAGGGTGATCTATTAAAAAAAAAGCCAATGCCACAAAGATGGTTTCATTTAGTTATTGATACAGAATCAAGGAAGGTTACAGAAATCTGGAATTTCAGCTACTCTCAATATGCAAGTTGTCAAAAATAGATTTGACAACAACAACAAAAAATATTCCTTTGCTCTGTCACAACAAAATATAAAAGACACATAAAAGAAAACCACCTCAAAATAACAAAAACGATCACATTTATATAGACTTGAAGTGACAACGAAGATTAGAATAAACCATTATTTCAACTAACGTGGGATATGAAGGGCGTTGTAAATTTGGAAGGGAACTAAAGCATATAGTGGTTGTTTCTATGTGCTGGAATTATAAAGGATTAGCTTATCCTTTAAGCTTTTCTTTACAATGGCCGTATAAAGATTTAAAATCTGGGCTTCCCTGGTGGCGCAGTGGTTGAGAGTCCGCCTGCTGATGCAGGGGACATGGGTTCATGCCCCGGTCCGGGAAGATCCCACATGCTGCGGAGTGGCTGGGCCCGTGAGCCATGGCCGTTGAGCCTGCGGGTCCCGAGCCTGTGCTCCGCAACGGGAGAGGCCACAACAGTGAAAGGCCCGCATACCGCAAAAATAAATAAATAAATAAATAAATAAATAAAAGATTTAAAATCTGAACAATAAGCATAATACATTTTGGTGTTAGTCCATGTGATACTGAGATAAAATAACAGGAAGCTATTTCTGATCCTGCAAGCTCTCACACTCTTGCTCCACTTTTGTCCCTTCTCACCTGCAATGGTTTAGACTCTGACCAGTTCTCCCCTTGTCTTCTGCATCAACAGTCTCCCTACACTCCTCCACTGCACTTCAGTCTATTTTTCCATTTTTATAAGCTATTTTCCTAAAATTCAGGTTACAACACAACACTTCTCTGTCGAAACAAAACCACAGAAACTCTAATGGCTCTACCTATTGACTAAAGAAGAAAAAACCCTTCCACAAACTCAATACCCACCATCAAGCTTCCTCCAAGCCTCTGTTCATGCCCTTCTCATTAATAAAATTACCTACTTTAACTAACATTTGCTGAGTGCTTATTTTATGCTAAGCAAAATGCTAAGAGATTTACATGTCATTTTTTCCCTATAGTCTTCTCACCAACCCCTAGGGGTAAGCGCTACTACTAAATGAAAAAAAGTCAGAGCTTTAGTTAATTTTCCTAAGGTTACCTGACTAGTAGGTGGTGGTGTAAGAACTTGGACCCCAATCTCTAAGTTTCAAAGTCCAAACTCTGAACACAATCTTCTTGCCAACTTCTATCATTCCATCAAGTCCCAGAACAAATGCTAACTTCTACTACCATCCCTAATTCCTCCAGGTGGAAGTGATAAGCTTTTCCATGGACCCACACGCCTGTTTAATTTCCTTTTATAGATCTTATTGCATCCTGCCTTATATGTAGGAAACAATATACATGTCTAAATTACCCATTAGATTCAAGAGCTTTGAGAACAGGAACAGCTAAATTATTATCCTTCACAACTTGGACTCATGATAATGCCATGGGGTAGCAGAACTGAGTAAATGTCTATCAAAGAAGGAAATCGTGTTCAGAGAAACTTAGACTTCTGCTTAATTCTCCTAGTTGTTCACATACACACACGTTTGGACTATAGACACCAAGAATTTCACAGAATACAAAGAACACAGATTTTGAAGCTCGACAAACCTGTTTACAAATCCCGGCTCTACTAAAAATAAACTACTGTCTGACCTTGGGGGCAACTCACTTAACCAATGTGTCCTTAATTCCTCATCTATAACACTGAGACTAATGATAATATGTGTAAAACACATAGCACTATATAGCAAAGTAAACTTTTGATAGGTGTTTCTTATGAGAACTTGTTTCATGCCCAGAATGACAGGACCCTCTTTAAAAAGAGTCAATACATATATACACTACCAAACGTAAAACAGATAGCTAGTGGGAAGCAGCCGCATAGCACAGGGATATCAGCTCGGTGCTTTGTGACCGCCTGGAGGGGTGGGATAGGGAGGGTGGGAGGGAGGGAGATGCAAGAGGGAAGAGATATGGGGACATATGTATATGTATAACTGATTCACTTTGTTATAAAGCAGAAACTAACACACCATTGTAAAGCAATTATACCCCAATAAAGATGTTAAAAAAAAAAAAAAGAAATGCTGAAAGGAGTTCCTCCAGCTGAAATGAAAAGATGCTAATCAGTGACATGAAAACATAAGAAAATATACAACATACTGGTTAAGGCAAATACCCCAATAGATGTTAAAAAAAAAAAGGGTCAATACTTCTATAGATAGATGACGTGAAACTTAGATAACAAGATCCAGGATGGTGTATGATTAAGTGCTAAGTGTTCAGGGATGGGAATGATCAGTGTTGACCAAAAAGAAGACTTCTTGGGGACTTCCCTGGTGGTCCAGTGGCTAAGGCTCCACACTCCCAATGCAGGGGGCCCGGGTTCAATCCCTGGTCAGGGAACTAGATCCCACATGCCGCAACTAAGAGTTCACATGCTACAACTAAAGTTCCTGCACGCAGCAAGGATGATCCCGGGTGCCACAACTAAGACCTGGTGCAGTCAAATAAAAAAATTTTTTTAATTAAAAAAAAAACCAACTAGCATTGTAGTTCGTAACCTTTAAAAGAAAGCAAGAAAGAAAGGAGGGAAGGGAGGGAGGGAGAGAGGAAAGAAAGAAAGAGAAAGAAAGAAAGAAAGAAAGAGAGAGAAAGAAAAAGAAAGAAAAGAAAGAAGAAAGAAAGAAAGAAAAGAAAAGAAAAAGGAAGAAAGAAGGAAAGAAAGGAAGAAAGAAGGAAAGAAAGAAAGCCTCCTTGAAAGGAAAGAATATGAGCTGGCTCATCAGGATAGGACTTGGACAGAAAGGAGATAAATTCCAAAAAGGAGACAATCATAAGTAAAAGCAGGGAGGCCAGAGTAAAGATGCTCATTCAAAAAGTATGCCTCCAGTACAGTTCTTGCTCAGTGGACAAATGCCAGATGAATAAACCGAGGGCAGAGTCCAGAGAGAACTATGAATCTAATGCTGGTATAAAGGATATTGTGCTAAACAGAATAAAAGCGGGAAAGGAGAACCTTCATACTGCTTATAGGAAAATGAGAATTAGTGGTTTATCTAATGAATGCATGAATACGAGTTTGCTATAATGAGCATAAGCAAAGTCTTACCAGTGGATAGATCCTTTGTTTTTTATTAGCTTTATTCACTACTTTTATCTCTAACATCAATGTCGGTATTCCCACCCAATCCTGTCTTTTAGCGGTGTGAAATGTATTTGTATGCACAGAGAAATAATAACTTGGAAAACCATTGTATACGTTCCCATGTGACTGAGGGTGTAGATAAAATGCAGAAGACATAGGGCTGAGTGTTCCTTACAAGTTAAAAATGCTGTTTGATTCTGACGACCATCAGAACCAGGAAAAGTATTTTATTATTAATATTTTACTCAGAACAAAACATGTAGGCACATTCTGTTGAGGGAAAAACAAAGCAATGCCAAACTGGTTAATGAACTATGATACTGATATGTACAATCGTATGAACTATCACTGCTCTGTGATGGCTGGTAAGGAATCAGACAATATACACAGAACATAAGACTTTTTCAAAATGGACTCACACCTTCAAGACTCCTATTACTTGAATGAAATGCACTCAGTTGCAATTTTACACAAATCATCCACCATGAAATGGTATAAGAGCCCAGCATCCTGAGTTTACATATGGATTTTTCATATCAGTGGGCACCTGTTCAATCAGAACTGAAAAAACAAAAAAGAAAACACCTAGCTGACAAGTGTTTTTTTTTTTTTTTTTTTTTTTTTTTTCTCACTGTGCAGCTTGAGGGATCTTAGTTCCAGACTAGGGATTGAACCCGTGCCCTCAGCAGTGAAAGAGTGGAGTCCTAACCACTGGACTTGTCAGGGAATTCCCTGAAAAGAATTAATAAAGCAAAATGTAATCCACTCATCTCTGCAGTCCATATTAACCACAGTGACAATAAGGAATAACACCCCTATCTCTAATTCATCAACATTATATGTCCTAGAAATAAATTTGGGGTAACTCTTACTCTAATCAAAATTACCAGCCAACAGGAATAATTTATGCCAAATGGAGGAGGCCCTTTTGAGAATTACAATGTTAATGATGAAAATATCAGAAAGAAAATTAAAAACTAAATATGTTGAATGGAATTACTGTATTTTAACATAATATTTAATGTGGTATAAAATGGTTATTTTTCTTTTTATTACCTATTTTCATTCATATGTCACGAGAAAGGCCAGAGGCTTTGAATTTGCCTGTATCCCTTAGGAGATGGGGAAGGCATACTTTCAGCATATGTACTAGCCAATGCTGCATAAATTGCATTGTTTTTCAATTGGCCCACAGGCCATTAATGGAATTTGAGATACCTAAAAAATAGAGGAAAGGAAATAACGTAAGACCTGTGTTCTAATTCCCAATATGCTTACCAGCTAAATCTTTTTAGACTTTTAACTTCTATCAACTTGTTTTCTCATCTGTAAATAGGATAGTTATATCTAACACAGGACAGTTAATGGTGGCTCATTTTCTTCTTTGAAGGACACAAAGTGTCCCCACAAAAATCAGAGGCAGTTCTCTGACTGGAAGAGGGTGCATGAAGATGCCTCTGCACAGTACTGCACTGAAAATTATGAAAGTATTAGCTGTCTTATCAAGAACGGGGACTTGGAGATACCGAGGAAACCAAATATTCCACAGGCTCCTCCTTGATGCCAACACTGCCGGGTATAGGGATCACAAATTATACATGGCAACAATGATGAGGGAGATGCAAAGAAGACAAAAAATGAATATCCACAGTGCAAACTCATATAAGGTATGCAATAAAAATTTATACAAGTCTTTTTTTTTAGATTAATTGAATACAAAAAGTCTGATTGGGATTGACATATATACACTAATATGTATAAAATGGATAACTAATAAGAACCTGCTGTATAAAAAATAAAATAAAATAAAATTCAAAAAGAAAAAAAGAAAAGAAAAAGTCTGGCCATCTAGATTCTTGGAAAAACTAAATCCTCTTATCAGAATTCAACTCAACATTGAACACCTATTATGTGCAAGCTACTATATAGGGGCTATTGAAGACAGGAGAAAAAATTAAAAGTCCCTTACCTCCAACTAACCAATACATAAAAAGAAAAAAAAAAAATTCCTACAGTAGATATACAAAAGTATCATGAGACTAGAGGACAGACTCTCCATAATCCTGAGCCTAACATTTAAGGTCACAATCTACCTTTCAGCCAGATCTCACACTATAGATAAATACTCCAGTCATTCCAAACCACTTTTGCCAAACATATCAAGCATTGTATGCTTCTGTGCTTTTGCTCACGCCATTCCTTCAGGCTAGAGTTCCTTCACTCCTACTGAGGTTATTATTCACCCTCAAGACCAAATTCCATTCCATTTGCTTCACAAAGCCTTTCCCACACCAAGCTGGAATTAAGGGAGGTGACTAAAACAACAACAAATGATAGAGGAAACAAATGGAAAGAAGGAAAGGAACGCAAAATCTGTACCAGAGGAGCTAGAAGGTAAGTATAAGACTAAAAATTCGTCAGAAACTTCTAGAAAAACATCATCCCATGCTACAAGAGAAAATGAACAAGTCTAACAAGGTCTGGAATGACGAATCCAAGATGTAAGAGAAAGATGTCAAGATTATGGGATAATAAAAATGACAAAAAACCCAGCAGCAGAAATCTGAGAAATGTATCTAGGGATTATGAAACCTAAGGCCTTAAAGCCACAGTTGGTATTTTCATCTATTATTCCAACAGGACTAAGAAGCATATGGAAAGTTAACCATTGGTTACACGGATGGCATCAAAGAACAGAATTTAGGACTTCCCTGGTGGTGCAGTGGTTAAGAATCCACCTGCCAATGCGGGGGACACGGGTTCAATCGCTGGTCCAGGAAGATCCCACATGCCGTGGCACAACTAAGCCACAACAACTGAGCCTGTGCTCTAGAGCACGTGAGCCACAACTACTGAGCCCACGTGCCGCAACTACTGAAGCCCATGCACCAAGAGCCCGTGCTCCGCACCAAGAAGCCATCGCAATGAGAAGCCCATGCACCACAACTAAGAGTAGCCTCCGCTCACCGCAACTAGAGAAAGCCCGCGCACAGCAACGAAGACCCAATGCAGCCAAAAAAGAAAAAAAGAACAGAATTTAGTTTTTTACAATCTTAAGACACTGCAAAGATTAAGCACTTTACCAGAAGACCCAATGAGCCAAAAAAGAAAAAAAGAACAGAATTTAGTTTTTTACAATCTTAAGACACTGCAAAGATTAAGCACTTTACCAGAGGGCACCTGATTAAGTCTGGAAGAATGCCTTTGCCCAGAAACTGGCTTATCTCATCAGAAGGGTCCTGAACTAAAAATGGAAGGGTAGAAGAAACAATTTAAACTGATACTATAACGCATCATTCATTCAACAAACACTGACTGGCCATCTATCTCCTAGGTGCCAGGCCGAAGTATAACACTGGGGATACAGCAATCAACAAAATACACAAATCCCTGCTCATGGAGATTATGGAAGCAGAAAGCCAATAAAAATACATTAATGATTTCAGGTGATGATCAGCTTAAAGAAAAATAGAGCCAAGTAAAGAAAAAAAAATGACACAGCTGGGCTGGAAGGACTGTTTCCGAACCAAGGGAGCAAGTATGGCAGATCTGAGGGTAGAGCCAGAGAAGAGGAAGGGCCTGACAAGGACAAGCCTGCAAACAAGGAACCGGGCCAAAACATAATGAATTAAAACAATGGTAAGAAGGCAGGAGAAGAGGTAGGCAGAACCAGATAAAGGTAGAGAGGAAGTCTGGATATCATATTTAAGTGTGCTGGAAGTTACTGGAGGGCTCCAAGCTCAGAGAGATGGGATCTCAGTTGCTTATTGATCACTGAGGCTGCTGTGTGGAGAAAGGACTACAGGCACCAAGCACAAGATGCTAACTCAGAAAGGGTGGTGGCAGCAAAGTTGGCACATGTCAGATACGATATGTAAATAAAGAGCCTAGGTGAGAAAAGCCAAGAAGCAAACCAATTTATGCCACAAAACGCCCCCAAACTTCAGGAATTAGTGGTATGTGATATCTCTGGAACTAGAGGTGACAGTGGAACTACAGATGGGAGGATTCATGAAAGGCTGTTTAAGAGCTGTGAGACTCTCTGTGCAGGTAGGCAACTAACTGTCCCTCCTCTACCCAGAAAAGTTGCAGACGGGGGGCAGAAAACAAAAGGAATAAGTGCAAGTGTACATAGTAAATACTGAGACCAACTTCCACTCCAGTGTTCTTTCCCTGCTTGGGTCCCAGAACTCTGGCAGCCAGACTAATACCCACCAGGAGGCTAGATGAGACTTCTCTGGGGAAATCTGACCAGTCTAAGAGAAAAGACCAAAAGATACTTACCCTGGGTGTTTCCCAAGGAAACTGGCCAGCCAGACCGCCCTACGGTGAACCCCATAGTCAACAATCCCATCCCAAATAAATACAGTGCTTTTTAGCAACATTTTGGAGCCCAACACTTAAATAATGAGCAGATAGCTAAGGATCACCAGACATTTAAGAAAATCTTTAACGCGAATGCAGACACAAACAGAAGAAAGTAAGTTGGAAGAAACATGATGCAGACACGGAGAGAAGAGAACTTAAAACAAATGCACACACATAGCACAGAGAGAGAAGAGCAGATGGTGCGAAAATAAAAATAGAATATTGAAGAGAACAATGTAAAATACCGTATGAAATCAAGAACTCAGCAGAAGTAAAAATGTAATAGAAGGACGAAGATAAATTGAGGAAATCTGATTGAATATGGATTAGAAGACAGTTCAGAAATGAAAGAAAAGATAAGAAAATTAAGGAACAGGGGAAACATGGGAAGGAATAAAAGAAGAATTCAGGAAGAAATTTCCCAACTGCAAAACGGAAATTTCCAGATTGAAAGACCCCACAGTGTCCAGCATAACGGATTAAAACAGATCCACAAAAGGCACGTCACTGAAAAATGTCAGAACATGGGTCACAAGGAAGATCCTACGTGGTTCCAGAGAGAATTAAACATGTTTAATACAAAAAAAAAAAGGCAAGAATCAGAATGGCATCAGTCTTCAACTGCCACCCTAGCAGAAAGAAGACAAAGGAAAAACTCATTTTAAATTCTGAGAGGAAATAATTTCCAATCTAGAATTCTAAAACCAGCCAAATATTAAATATGTATGAAGTAAGAATAAAAATATGCAAGGTATCAAAAAAATTAACATGTATCCGTTCTCAGGAACCTACTAAAGGAGGTATTTTACCAAATTAAGGGAATAAACCAAGAAAGAAAACACCAGGACAGGAACACTGATGAAAGAAATCAAAGGCTAAATAAATGGAGGACACCACATTCACAGATTGGAAGACTCAATATTATTTGACAAATTCTTTCCTAATTGATCTATAGTTTCAACGCAAGCCAAATCAAAGTCCCAGCAGGATTTTTGGGGGTAGATATTGATAAACTGATTTTAAAATGTATTAAGGAAAGGCAGAAGAACTAGAATAGCCAAAATAGTTTTTTTAAAAGATAAAAGTTAGATTCACACCACCTGATTTCAATATATACTATAAAGCTACCATAATCAAGACCATGTGGTATTAGTTAAGACAAACAGATCAATGAAAGTTCAGAAATAAAGACCTCCTTGGCAGTCCAGTGGTTAAGACTTCATGATCCCAATGTAGGGGGCACGGGTTCAATCCCTGGTCAGAAAACTAAGATCCCACATGCCACACGGCACAGCCAAAAACAAAAAAAGAGACCCACACATATATGGTTGATATTTAGAAAAGGTACAAAGGCAATTCAATGTAAAAAGTATAACCTTTTCACCAAACTGTGAAACTGGAATAATTAGACAACCATATGCAGACAAAAAACAAGATCCCAACCTATACCTCAAACCTTATCCAAAAATAAACTCATAATGGATTCTAGACCTAAGTGTCAAATGTGAAAACAGAATATTGTAGGGCAGTGTGTCACCTCGCTGCTTAGCTGCGGAAGTGATCTGAGGGTCTGCTTACTCCAGTTACAGACTATCAGCCAGTTCTGCAGTTTTTCAGCCTCTCTTCTCACCCATGCCCTCAGAGATCCCTGGGCCTTAGATTCCTGGTGTTCTGAGTCTGTATTTATGCTCTGCCAAAGAGTTTGGGGAAGAAGCAGAGATAAGTGCCTGTGTTCAATCCACCAAGTTCACTAGATTCATTGGTCTCATTCCAAACACAGATGTTTTGAACTTGCAAGACCTTCGAGTTAGAAGGCAGAATACAAGTTTTCTTCCTCCAATTCTATTTCACCGTTTTTTCTTCCTTCCTTTCCTTCCTTTATTTTCCTTACACAGAGTTGTAAAATAAAGAAAGCTACAGAGCCATTTTTTTTAAAAAAATGGTTTTCTAGGGGCTTCCCTGGTGGCACAGTGGTTAAGAATGAAATACTACATGACTCAGCTGTGAAGAGCATTCACATAGTCATAATGGAAAGACTGAACATCAATCCAAACAAAACTGTGATTATCTCTGCAGTAGGAAAAGGGGGACTGGAAGCATGTACATGGAATCAGGGCAAAGAATCATTTGGAAGCGAGCACAATCTTCATCTTCCATAGGGGAGGCCAAAATTAATGTTGAAAACTGAAGAATAGGTGGTAGCAATATAAGCATGTTAGAGATACAGTGGGAAATAGCAAAAGATTTAGTTCAAAGAGTTAAAAGTGATATAGCCTCAGGACAGCAGAAAATGGGGGAAAGGCTTTAAAAAAAATAACAATCCTGCTACTAATGTTTGACTCTTTAAAAATATATGCATGGGGGGCAACCCTGGTGGCGCAGTGGTTGAGAGTCCGCCTGCCAATGCAAGGGACACGGGTTCGTGCCCCGGTCCGGGAAGATCACACATGCCGCGGAGTGGCTGCGCCCGTGAGCCATGGCCGCTGAGCCTGCACGTCCGGAGCCTGTGCTCTGCAACGG
>NW_006772073.1:156116-165043 GCF_000442215.2 Lipotes vexillifer
TGGGGTTTCCCTGGTGCAGTGGTTGAGAATTTGCCTGCCAATGCAGGGTACACGGGTTCGAGCCCTGGTCTGGGAAGATCCCACATGCCGTGAAGCAACTGGGCCCTTGAGCCACAACTGCTGAGCCTGCGCATCTGGAGCCTGTGCTCCGCAACAAGAGAGGCCGCGATAGTGAGGCCTGCGCACCGCGATGAAGAGTGGCCCCCGCTCGCCGCAACTAGAGAAAGCGCTCGCACAGAAACAAAGACGCAACACAGCCAAAAATAAATAAATAAATAAAATTAAAAATAAATAAAAATATATGCATGTACAGCTTTGATAAAAATAAAAATTAAATAAACTTTAAAAAATTAAAGCCTAAGAAGAAAAAAGGGGAGGGGCAGAATAGTACAGGATCTGGAATCATGGCACTTAGAAATGGTTATATAAACTAAGGGTTTTTCAGTTTAAATGTACACACACACACGCAACTTGGCACACATTAAGGTTGATTTCAGTTGTTTTACCTTCAGTTGTTCAGTTATTCTATATATCTAGTGGGTGCAGAATCAGAACCAACAATAAAGTTACATGGACAGTGAGGTCAGCTGTGCAAAGAAGAAATTTCTCATAACTACCTGAAAGTAGAGTTAACTGTCTCAGGAAGCAGTGAGTTCTCTGCTGATGGAGGTATTTAAGCAGAGCCTGAACAAAACCACTCAGTGGACATACCCTCGTAGGCTGGAATATAGGCCTCTAAGTCCCCACCAGCTGGGGGATTCTGTAAAAGGATTCCAGGTAATCATCTCCTTTGAATTAGTACCTTCTGAAGTGGGACTAGAAACACTGGTAGGTGAAGCAGCTGAGGTACTTAGGACACATTACAAATCAGAGACTTCCCTGGTGGTGCAGTGGTTAAGAATCTGCCTGCCAATGCAGGGGACAGGGGTTCGAGCCCTGATCTGGGAAGATCCTGTATGCCATGGAGCAACTAAGCCTGTGCGTCACAACTACTGAGCCTGTGCTCAAGAGCCCGCCAGTCACAACTACTGAGCCCGCATGCTGCAACTACTGAAGCCGGCGTGCCTAGAGCCCATGCTCCGCAACAAGAGAAGCCACCGCAATGAGAAGCCCGCACACCGCAATGAAGTGCAGTCTCCGCTCGCCACAACTGGAGAAAGCCCATACGCAACAATAAAGACCCAATGCAGCCAACGATAAATAATTAATTAATTAATTAAAAAATATTTTGGAAGCAGATGAGATATAAAAAAAGAGTAGAAGAGAAAATGCATGTCTGAGTGGGAGAAAGCTGGAAGAGAAACAAGCTGTGGTGTGAATGGGTGTTAAGAAATGAAGAATCCACTCTGGGTCCTGTGGTTTGATGGTGGTGGGACATTAAACAGGTCACAGTGCCCAGTTAGGTAAGAAACCTTAGGGCCATGGCAAGAGCACCTGGGCTTCCTGGCAGAGTGAAAGGGCAGAGACCTGTGGTTCGGTCACTAGATGCAAACGAGCTGCAAGAGAGCCACCTGAGATTAGAGAACAACAGCAAAGGGACACTTGATTTGTTCTACTTTAAATAAAGTTCCTAGAACCTAGTGCTATCAAAGAAAAAAAAAATCACACCTCAGCTTCAACGTTGGTCATTTCAACGTGGAAATTAAAATATTAAACACATTATAGGTCCCATCTTTTTTACAGGACCACCTCAAGAGTGTGACTTGTCCACAGGCTTCAGGGAAGCTTTATGTTATATTCTACTCAAGGCCAGTATTTTTTCTTTCACTCTGTCTAATAAAATACTGTCATGACTACAGAGACAAATTTATCCCAAAGTTTACTAAACTCCATCCTTACCAGTTAAGAGCTGACATGGATCATACTTTAAAAAATGTCTATGTTCCCTCAGGACACGTTTGTATTTCTAGTTCTTAGTTTTAAAACTTAGTTTAGAATCTATCAAGAAATTATCAGTTACCAATTAAATACTGAAATTATCAGTATTTAATTAAGAAATTATCAATATTGTGGGGTATTACTGTGTACCCCGTAAACTGTGTGACTTTTGGCTACTTAAGAAACAGAGACTCAGGTGAGCCCTGACACTCTGTGGATGCCCCTCCACCTTCCCTCCGTTAACTGAGTGCACACTTCTAGACGGAAAGTCTCCTTCTTGGTTGAATCCAGTACTTAGCACCCTAAGCAGCGTACTGGTCAATAAATGCTGAAGAAACAGAGACTCAGGTGAGCCCTGACACTCTGTGGATGCCCCTCCACCTTCCCTCCGTTAACTGAGTGCACACTTCTAGACGGAAAGTCTCCTTCTTGGTTGAATCCAGTACTTAGCATCCTGAGCAGTGCACTGGTCTGAAAGCTGAACCGAACCAAAGCATGTGACTAGCCTGGAACTTCCTCTTTATTCTACTAACATTCTTGATTTTCTTTTTTTCTTTTCAGTGCCTTCCCCTCACCCCGAGTACCAGTCACAGGCACGGGTCATTGCTGCAGGCTGCTCTTCACCCTTCTGGCCACACTTTGAACAAAATAAGCAGGATTTGTAGCTCTACCCACACTGCTCCCAGGCAGGCATGAGAAGATGGGCCAGAAGAGCTTTCACAGTACATCCTGTACTGCGGGCCAGTAAAAAAAAAAAGAAGGGGGGCACAGGTGGCAGCAGGAAAGGTAAGCCTCTGTTCTTACAAATCTATTGACCAGGGCTGATGAGGCCCACTGGTCTCTAGCTTATGATGTGCTCTTTTTTTTCCTGACTGGCTAGTATTATTGTCTTACCAAGACTTCATTATAATGTGGGAACCCATGCTAACAAGGTCAGGTTCAGAATCACCAAAATTAACTTAAAACATTTCAAATAGTGGCTTAATTTTCAGGTTCATTCCCATTTCCTTCCATTGACAGGTTACCTTTGTTTTAATAGTAATTTTGACAAGAATCATTAGCATCATAAACTAAAATTCTAGTCTCTGAATACCCCATGCCCCACCACATATATTCAATAAACATTTATTTGGGATCTATTATTTGCTTAACCCCTGTAATATCACCTCTGTCCTGGATTCTTTCTCTAACAGAAGATAGTCAGCATTCGATGAGCAGGTGCCATCTGCAGATGTCCATTTGGAATGCTGAGCAATAACTACAACTACCCCTGTAGTCTCTACCGCAGACCCCAGGCAAAAGGAGAAGAAAACCCCAAGCGCAGATGGCTGGTTCCCTCTCTAGCTGTTGGCCCGGCTGGCCTCACAGCAGTTCTATTCTGAAGTTCCAAAGTTGAAGGATCCTTTTGTAAACCCTTAACCTTCCCAACTTCTTGGAAATCTCAAACTACAAATCTGAGAAATTATTCACATGAAAGGCTTTTACATTTTCCTAATATACTTGAGTGACTTGATACTCATCTACATTATTTTGCCAGTACTGGAAAGAACATGTTGAAGTTTGTGATGCGCTCAAACTCAGCTTCAAATCTGCTAATCGCTTCCCACTGAGGGTTACCTGATGAACAACATTCTTGCTACCACACTCACTTTTGTTCTCACTTGAGGAAATTGAGAAGGAATATTTCAAGCACTGCTTCTCAAAGTGTATCCTGTAGGAGAACAGTTCCTCAAGATGCAATGAAAAACAATAAATTTTAAGGACAAATGAATTGACTGAAGGTCAATTAAGCCAAGTTAAACTGGTTTCAGGTGTGGGGATGTAGAGCTTTTAAACAGGCTGATGAGCACTGTGGCTCCGCAGATTGGGGGAGTGGGCTGGGTATGGAATGCACAGGAACTTCCCAAACTTTTCTGACCTCAGATCCCCTTCTTGGAGTACCGTCTTGTAGCCCTGGTGCTATAGGAGCACATACTTGGGGAAACACTGCTTACAGTATTCTTATATAAATGGGATGGCATGTGGAGCACCACCTACAGAGCAGAGAGCCTAGTGAGCAGCAGGTTATGGGGAAATGTTCCTGCCCCCCAGGAGGCTCCCTACCCTGTCTGCTTGTCACTACCTCAACAGAAACGCGTGTTTACACTTGGTCTTGGTTTACTTTCTCAGATTAAACTATAAACCTTTAAAAATTATCACCAAAACTAGAATTGCATCTAATTTTAAAATGAAGTATCTTATTAAAATATTATTTCCATACCTTCATAATTGAAATCTACCTCTACCACCAATGTCCATTCCGAAATGTTTTTCTTGATGTAAAAGTAGGGCTAGTTTCAAAATATATTTAATATGCTAGACTTTAAAACTTGATGTTTTCAGAACTGTCTTCCAACACTTGAAGTTTTTAGAATTTATGAAAATACAAAATCACATGCAAAATCAGTTTGAAAACAACTGAGGTTTTAAAGCACAGTTTGGTTCAAACAAACAAAAACTCCAGCTTTGCTCCAGTGGTAAAAATCTCTGCCTTGGTAATTTGATCCCCATGTGCATGCAAATCGTTTGTGCCACAGTCTTCCAACTTCACCATGGCCATTTTCTTCACCCCTTCCTTTCTTACTGCTCTCCTGAGCCTTACTGATACTATTAAATAATGTTAGTATCAATTACATTAACCCTTTCAGAGGCCATGGGTCTCCAAAGACTAAATATATAAATATATATTCCTTATTAAAACTGTATTCTTGAGAATCTGAGTTATGGGGAAAGGACACAATTGTAGTCACTTTTAGTAAACTTACTGCCATGATAGACTTGTTCAGACTTAAGTTCTTAGAAGAAAATGCAGAAGGGCCCAGGAGGAAATGCACAGCAGTTAAGGGTCCCAGGAGTCTTCAGTTTATAACCACCACTTATACAGACCCTGCTGCAAATTGTTACATTCTTACCTCTGGTTTAGGGTGCACTGATGGAAAACCAACACCCACCCCACCCAAACACACATACACTTTAAAGCCAGAGTAAATAGTACACACAGTCTCTGAATTTCAGTGACAGAAACAGTGACAGTGGTATCTAAGCTACATTTAATATACTATTTAAATATAGCTCTCAGTACAGCAGAAGGAAGCGAATGCAGTGCAGCAGGAAATGCACATTTTGAACTACCCCAGGCTTTACACTACTTTGGGGGCCTTGGGACAAGCTGCCTAAGCTTCTGCACCTCAGTTTCTCTTTTTTTTTTTTTTCAACTGAAGTATAGTTGATTTACAATGTTATGTCAGTTTCGGGTATACAGCACAGTGATTCAGAACACATATATATATTCTTTTTCAGATCCTTTTCCATTATAGGTTACAAGATATTAAATATAGTTCGCTGTGCTATACAGTAGGTCCTTGTTAATATATCTTATTTATAGTCGTGTGTATATGTTAATCCCATACTCCTAATTTATCCCCTTCCCCTTTTCCCTTTGGTAACCATAAATTTATTTTCTATGTCTGTGAGTCTATTTCTGGTTTGTAAATAAGTTCATTTGTATCACTTTTTTTCTAGATTCCACATATAAGTGATATCATTATATTTGTCTTTCTGTCTGATTACTTCACCTAATATGATAATCTCTAGGTCCATCCATGTTGCAGCAAATGGAGCCTCAGTTTGTTTGTTTTTGTTTTTGTTTTTTTTCTTTTTTGTCCACACTGTGGAATCTTAGGGATTCCACAGGGATTGAACCCAGGCCCCAGGCAGTGGAAGCACCGAGTCCTAACCACTGGACTGCCAGGGAATTCCCAAGCCTCAGTTTCTTAATCAGTAAAATGGGGCTAACACTGATATCCATCTCAGAGTTGCAAGAACAAAATGAAATTTATTCTATGAGGGCAGACAACTAGGGAATGAAAGCAGGGAAAACCCAGTGGTCTGCTCTCCTATTCCATGCCCTTTCCTTCCCCTGGGAGACCACCCATCCTTACAGCATCTCCTTTACGCATATGACTTAGAACATTTTCTGAAATCCAGGTCTGGATCTTCAACTGCCTATGGGAAATTGCTACATGGAGTATTAATATCATCTCAAACCCAGTTCACACAAAATTAAATTCATCTTCCCCTCCCCATATTCTAGTCTCCATCTCAACTCCCATGTCTGTCAATTATAATACCCTTCTTCCATTATACGGTATTCTAAACCGGTTTTATCCCTCTCCGTTATCCCACATATCCAGATTAAGTCAGGAGAATCTGTCCTATTTCAATTCTATAATGTCTCTTCTGTTTCCCATTTACACTGTTGGTTCAAGTTACTGAACGGTTTCCAGGGTGGCCTGTTTCCCTTTCTCTCACTTCAGGCATAGGCAAGGCTCCGATGACTCCTCCTTACACGGCTCTGAAAAACCCTCCATGGCTGCCCATTTCTCTCCCCTTGGAATAGCAGTCTTCCCTACATGTTACATTTCTCTTTATTCTGGCCACGTCTCCTTTCCAAATGGACACGCAGTCAGTTAAAGGCTTCCTTACCTTTGTTCAAGCTGTTCCTTTCACGGGAATGTCCTCTCTTGTCCCTGCTTTATACTAAAATCTGTCTATCCTCCCACATTTTCTAAACCCATCCTTCAAAGCCAAATCAAGGATGATTTTCAGGAAGCCCACTCTCCAACTAGTCCATCCTTTCTTAACTTCTCCAGTGAACTCCTAACCACCCAATTTAGCCTCTCCTTATTGTTGTTCATTTCACCCTTAACACTCATCTTCCAGACACAGTTTAAAATTTTTGGAAGTCGAGGTCCCTTTTCCAAAACCCAAACACAGGATTTTTTTAGGGGGGGTATTAATGGGTAGGAGAACATCTAAGAGCCTTAGTTTACATTAATATCATAATGTCTAAGATATTTTCATGGGGTGTGCAGTTTGCTACAAGCCTGTGAGATAGGTTTTATTACTGTTCCCATTTTACAGCTGGGGAAAATAAGGCACAAAATGTTGAAGAATTTGAAACCCACAGCCAACATCATCCTCAATGGTGAAAAACTGAAAGCATTTCCACGAGGATCAGGAACAAGACAAGGTTGCCTACTCTCACCCCTATTATTCAACATAGTTTTGGAAGTTTTAGCCACAGCAATCAGAGAAGAAAAGGAAATAAAAGGAATCCAAATCGGAAAAGAAGTAAAGTTGTCATTGTTTGCAGATGACATGATACTATACATAGAGAAACCTAAAGATGCTACCAGAAAACTACTAGAGCTAATCAATGAATTTGGTAAAGCAGCAGGATACAAAATTAATGCACAGAAATCTTTGGCATTCCGATACACTAATGATGAAAAACCTGAAAGTGAAATCAAGAAAACACTCCCATTTACCACTGCAACAAAAAGAATAAAATATCTAGGAATAAACCTACCTAAGGAGACAAAAGACCTCTATGCAGAAAATTATAAGACACTGATGAAAGAAATTAAAGAGGATACAAATAGATGGAGAGATATACCATGTTCTTGGATTGGAAGAATCAACATTGTGAAAATGACTCTACTACCCAAAGCAATCTACAGATTCAATGCAATCCCTATCAAACTACCACTGGCATTTTTCACAGAACTAGAACAAAAAATTTCACAATTTGTATGGAAACACAAAAGACCCCGAATAGCCAAAGCAATCTTGAGAACAAAAAATGGAGCTGGAGGAATCAGGCTGCCTGACTTCAGACTATACTACAAAGCTACAGTAATCAAGACAGTATGGTACTGGCACAAAAACAGAAAGATAGATCAATGGAATAGGATAGAAAGCCCAGAGATAAACCCATGCACATATGGTCACCTTATCTTTGATAAAGGTGGCAGGAATATACAGTGGAGAAAGGACAGCCTCTTCAATAAGTGGTGCTGGGAAAATTGGATAGGTACATGTAAAAGTATGAGATTAGATCACTCCCTAACACCATACACAAAAATAAGCTCAAAATGGATTAAAGACCTAAATGTAAGGCCAGAAACTATCAAACTCTTAGAGGAAAACATAGGCAGAACACTCTATGACATAAATCACAGCAAGATCCTTCTTGACCCATCTCCTAGAGTAATGGAGATAAAAACAAAAATAAACAAATGGGACCTAATGAAACTTCAAAGCTTTTGCACAGCAAAGGAAACCATAAACAAGACCAAAAGACAGCCCTCAGAATGGGAGAAAATATTTGCAAATGAATCAACTGACAAAGGATTAATCTCTAAAATTTACAGGCAGCTCATGCAGCTCAATAACAAAAAAATAAACAACCCAATCCAAAAATGGGCAGAAGACCTAAATAGACATTTCTCCAAAGAAGATATACAGACTGCCAACAAACACATGAAAGAATGCTCAACATCATTAATCATTAGAGAAATGCAAATCAAAACTACAATGAGATATCATCTCACACCAGTCAGAATGGCCATCATCAAAAAATCTAGAAACAATAAATGCTGGAGAGGGTGTGGAGAAAAGGGAACACTCTTGCACTGCTGGTGGGAATGTGAATTGGTTCAGCCACTATGGAGAACAGTATGGAGGTTCCTTAAAAAACTACAAATAGAACTACCATATGACCCAGCAATCCCACTACTAGGTATATACCCTGAGGAAACCAGAATTCAGAAAGAGTCATGTACCAAAATGTTCATTGCAGCTCTATTTACAATAGCCCGGAGATGGAAACAACCTAAGTGCCCGTCGTCGGATGAATGGATAAAGAAGATGTGGCACATATATACAATGGAATATTACTCAGCCATAAAAAGAAACGAAATTGAGCTATTTGTAATGAGGTGGATAGATCTAGAGTCTGTCATACAGAGTGAAGTAAGTCAGAAAGAGAAGGACAAATCACACACACACACACACACACACACACACACACACACACACCAAAATGCTAAAGAATTTGGCCCAAATAACCCAGCTGGTGACAGGGCCATACAGTCTGGCTATACAGCCCACACTCCTGCCAGTACAAGATGGTGTTTAATTCTCAGATTCTAATATCCTTTTAGAGC
>NW_006772073.1:165053-167351 GCF_000442215.2 Lipotes vexillifer
TTCTTTAAAGGATGGCGGAAGGCTACTTACCCATTAAGGGAGGATCATTTAGTTGGTTATGGTGAAGTGAGACACATATAGCAGACTAAATTCAACTGAATTTTATATTAAGAAAATTTTACATCAGCAATATTATGTTTAAACTATTTTGCTACTACAAATAATGCCACATGAAATGTCATCTAGCATTTAGTATACTTTTGGATTACTAAAGGGTGTCAACTTTTTTCTGGCTTTCAATGTATGTCATCAAACAGTGTCCCAAGAGGGTCATACCATTTATTCAGCAAATCAATAAAGTATACTTGAGTTGAAACCACATGAGCAATTAATATTATTCTGTTAACTACCAAAGTTACAGACGAAAGTCGTGTCTATGTACCCTTAATGTGATTTGATTATTAGCAAGACTGAACATATTTACATATTAGTTTACTAATCCTCCTGTAAAGAAGCAATTTTTATACTGTGAGAGCTCTTTACATCATAGAGGTATTCTAAATAATGATGTGAATCTTCAGTTTTACTATTGCTATACCAAAAAACAAAAACAAAAAAACCCAAAATTAAACAGGAGGAAAAAAAAGACACTCTCTTTCTCCTCTTCTATGCTAGTATATTCCACTCAGTATTACGGCCCCTTAAGCGCACAGGTAGGGGTAGAAAGAAAAGGGACGAAAAAGAAAACTTTAGGGGAAAGGAGGGAAAAAGAAAGAAAAAATGTGTACCAATCGGACAGAGATAAACACACAAAGTGAGAAGAGGTAGAAAAGGAAATTGAGAGCTTGAAAGGGAAGAGGTTATAGTAACCCCCAAGGTTCTCTTGGGTCCCACTGGTTGTGGGAAAACTGATTACCTACTTAACCATTATTCCAACCTTAAATGCTCTTCTTTATCCAGAAGCTATGCTTGCCTCAGAATGGGAAAGGAGCAGTGGGGGTGGGGAAAAGAGAAAGACGGGGATTCAGCAGTGGCTAGAGCAGTAGCACTGGGGAAATAGGAAGATAACTGTGTGACTTTCAACTATGAACTGTGAGGTTTTATAATGGAGCTATAAGCAAAATGTTAGGAAACACCATACAAGTATGATCTTATAGGCAGAAGAAAATGACAAAACTATGTTAGCAGATACCATTGGCTGCCTACTCAGTCACCACTCTCCCCAACACCCTCAAGCCTTAGTGGCGGAGTCCTAATTTCGCTCTGGTATTGCTCCACCCTCCACTTGACTCAGAGGGAAATCCTGGTTAGTCTAAGCCAATTAGAGTGCCCTTGCCTCCCCCTTGCTAGAGATTGTTTAGGGATGAGTATGCAGCCCTCCCTAACTCCTGAAAGAAAAAGCACTGGAGATCGGCAGCTCGGCTGAGTCTGTGAGAGTCACATCCATCTTGGGATCACAAGGGGAGCTAAGCGAGGGAAAAACTAACTTCCTTAAATGACAACAAGAGACAACTCAGGTCCGTGTTGACATCATCAAGCCACTGAATTAACCAAGCTGGAAGCCACCCTACCTCTCAACTTATAAGAGATAGTAAGTTTTCCTTCATGTATTAGCTATTTAGATTTAAGGTTTTTCATTTCTTAAAGCTGAATCATCCTTAAGTGATTCATAATGAAAAATCTTACAAGATCATTATCATTACAATTATCATAATGCTACCCCAAAAAAAGCAGCAAACTTTAATACCTTCCCTGCTACTTGAACATCTTGAAGTAAACATATATTTTCAATTTTTCCATCTTTTTGCTGTTTTATTTTACATTATACAAATGTATCCAGAAATCAAACATGTCTGTTCAGCAATCTTCAGCATATCTTGCAAGCTTAAAAATTAGGATAAAAATAGCTTTTAATAGTTTCCTTACTAAATAAATGTCTAAATATTTGATTGCAGGATGTTATAGAGAGCAGCTATAAAAAAGTAATATTATTTTTAAAAATTCCAGTAGTTTATCAACCAAATGTTTTTTAAGTAACTCTTACTATACAGCTAATATGAAATCAGAGGAGTCCATCAGGGGAAAAAAACCACCCCCTAACTTACACCTCTACAAGTACACCTGCTTCACACAGGAAATGTACACCTGCAACAGACAAGCTGCTTAAGACAGCTGCTGAAACTTCTGTTGAGAATCTTCTTCGAAAGTATTTGTTCTTTTATGGAATTCCCTGGCGGTCCAGTGGTTAGGACTCAGTGCTTTCACTGCCTGGGCCTGGGTTCAATCCCTGGTGGGGGAACTAGGATCCTGCAAGCCACCAGGCACCATCAAAAAAAAAAAAAAAAAAAAAGAATTTGT
>NW_006772073.1:167542-174937 GCF_000442215.2 Lipotes vexillifer
CGAACCCGTTTCCCCTGCATCGGCAGGCGGCCTCTCAACCACTGCGCCACCAGGGAAGCCCCTCCTTTTTTTTTTAAACTAATTAATTTATTTTTGGCTGTGTTGGGTCTTCGTTTCTGCACGCGGGCTTTCTCTAGTTGCGGCAAGTGGGGGCTACTCTTCATTGCGGTGCGCGGGCTTCTCATTGCAGTGGCTTCTCTTTGTTGCAGAGCAGAGTCTCTAGGCGCACAGACTTCAGTAGTTGTGGCACGTGGGCTCAGCAGTTGTGGCTCACGGGCTCTAGAGCACAGGCTCAGTAGTTGTGGCACGTGGGCTTAGTTGCTCCGTGGCATGTGGGATCTTCTGGGACCAGGGCTCGAACCCATGTCCCTTGCATTGGCAGGCAGATTCTTAACCACTGCATCACCAGGGAAGTCCCTAATAATTTTTTATATTGAATTTTATTTATTTTTTTCATAAGTAACTACTTTTCGTTTTTAAAAAATTCCTTTCTTTTATTTTTTTGGCTGTGTCGGGTCTTAGTTGTGGCACACAGGGTCTTTGTTGCAACGTGAGGGCTTCCCTCTAGTTGCGGCGTGTGGGTTCTCTCTCGCTAGTTGTGGCGCACGGGCTCCAGAGCACGTAGGCTCTGTAGTTTGCAGCATGTGGGCTCTCTCCTTAAGGCGCTCGAGCTCAGTAGTTGTGGCATGTGGGTTTAGTTGCCCCCCGCCATGTGGGATCTTAGCTCCCTGCAGGGATCGAGCCCATGTCCCCTGCATCAGAAGGCGGATTCTTTACCACTGAAACACCAGGGAAGTCCCTATATTGAATTTTAAAACATCAGAGTCACTACGGTTGGAGTTTATCCACATCCATCCATGAAAGGAAAGAGATTTGAACAAATTCACTAATTTGTTCCAATATTTCACGAGCACCTACCAGGAACCAGGTACCAACTAAGCACAGAGAATAACAGCAATGAACAAAGCAGTCATGGTCCCTGGTCCCTCTCCTCATCAACTCAGTCTAGACCAGGGGTTAGTAAACATTTTCCCTAAGAGCCACAGAATAAATATTTACACTTGCAGGCCATAAGGTCTCTGTCACAACTAACCACTCAACTCTGCCACTGTGCATAAAAGCAGCTATAGACAATGTATAAATGAATGCATGTGGTTTTATCAATAAAGCTTTATTTGCAGACAATTAAATTCAAATTTGTATAATTTTTATGAAATAAATTTCTCATATAAAATTCTTCTTTTGATATTTTTCACCCATTTAAATATATAGATACCATTTTTAGCATTCTTAGCTTGCAAGCCATACAAAAACAGGTAGCTGGCCAGATTTGGCCCATGGGCTGTAGTTTTGCCAACTCCTAGTCTAGACATTAACTGCATATTGCTTTAGGTGTTCATAGGGAAAATACATAAGGCTGTGAGAATTTAATGAGGAGACATGGCCTGGTTTGAAGCATCAAGGAAGCCTTTTCCAAACAAGTGACTTTGAGGCTGAAACTTAAAGGATGAGTATCAGGCAGCCAAAGGCCAGGGAGAGAAGCAAAGAGCCTTCCCAACAAGTGAAAAGCATGTGCAAAAGCTCTAAAAGAAGAATACAGTCTCCTGAAGAATTTGTGAGGTTGGAGCGAGCACAAAGAGTAAGGAGAAGCATGGTATGAGGTGACAATGATGCTGAAGAGAGACGGAGACCAGCCCATGCAGCATTGTTGGCTAGGGTCAGTGATTCTGGTCTTTGTCCTAAGAGCAATCAGAAACCATTAAAGGGTTTCAAGTAGGTGGGGGATACAATCCCCACACAGCTTTGGATTTTTTTAAAGAGATCACTAAGACTGCAGTGTGGAGAAAAATTAGAAGGAAGCGTGAATGAATATGGGGAGATACGGAAGCAAGGTTCTGGCCAGAGATGACAGAAGCTTAAACTAGGGGGCTGGTAGTGGAGTTTAGAAGGTAAAAGAGGCAACACATGGTGACCAGATATGGAATAATGAGAGGCAGGTTTCCTATGTGCCTCGGTTTTCCAGTTTCCACACCAGGATACTGGTATCATTCAGTGAACCAAAGATACTGAAAAAGATGTGTGTGTATGTGCCTACAAATTTTGAGTTCAGTTTTGACATGCTGAGTTTGAGTTGCCTACAAGACATTCTAGTGGAAGTGCTAAGTATAGCTCAGAGGCCAGGAAAAAATTGGTTTCAGTTCAGTAGTTCAGTTTGGGAATTGTCAGCATATGAATTGTAACTGAAACCAGAGAAGGAGATGGAATTATCTAAAGAAAGGGTGTGTAAGAGTGGGTTTTAACCTTGGCAGAACATGAAAATCACCAGGGGAACTTTAAAAAATACCCCTGGACCAATGACATCATTGAAAGGAGGACCCAGGAATCCGTGTTTTTACAAGTTCTCTAAGTGTTTCCTATGTGGAGCCAAGGTTACAAAGATAAGAAGACTTAAGACATTAAGAATTAATACTAACTATAGAAAGCTCAAGAGATTAAGTGACTAAGTAGGTTTCTAGTCCTAGCTACCTCATAATGTATCTCTCTGACCTTAGACTACTGCTTATCTGTACATTCTAGTTTAGCTCAATAGAAAAGAGAGATAGTAGGCCTAGTTTATCTCTAATAAAGATAAGCTAGAGCCCCCCAAATCTGAGCCAAATTATGAAATTGAAATATTTACTTCTTCTTTTTGGGGGTGGGGGGGTTGGGGAGGAAGGAGACAGTAAAATAGTTACTAACCAATTACCAGTAATAGAATAGAGAATATATTTCTATAAATAAATGTCTTTCAAGCCAATAACATTTTTAAATGATACGATTAACACATCAAATAGTATTTGGTAGTATTTGTTAAACCTGGGAACTTTTTAACTGGACTAGTTTTGCTGTACTACATTATGTCGTTCTCCAGCTAGTAACTGCAGCAAGTTCTAAAAGGCATGACTTTAACTTGGACATTCCTTAATTCAAAATGTTATTGAGTGGACCTTTTCCAAAGATAAAATGAACTGCAATTTATGATATGGGAAGCATGTATGTGAACGCAGAAAGAAAAGCACAGGACTCACATTCAAAAGACCTGGGGTAAAGTTTGGATGGATCCCTTAGTAGCTCTGAAACTTCAGCCAAGTCTCAACTAATGTCCAAGTCTCAACTGCCTCCCCTGTAAAATGGAAGTAAAGTCAACTTCAGAGTTACTAGAGAAATTAAAACATGAAAATGGCTGTGAAAAATAGGTATACAAAAAGTCTCACCATTTTTACATTACTTTCCAGCCAATTTTAATATTAATTTTGATTTACATATTTGGAGGAATGGATCTTCTATGCTAATAGCATAGTATTCAGAAGAAGAAGAAAAAAAAAATAAATTGTCTTCATACTGTTTTTTTTTTATTCCAGTTAGAGCAGGTCTACTTTGCTGGACACTCTCCAAATTTCATTTTTACCCTCTGACTTCAAAGTTCACAAAGCAGAAGGAGACTACAGTACTAATAAAATTCTGTTAAAGAACAGTTAACATTCTCAAAAGTTAACCAGTATTTGTGAACCACTTGATTGTTTTTCATTACTCCTGAGACAAGATATGAGAGCTAGAAAAACACAGTTAAATACTTAGCTCTCAATTTGAAGACATGGGACGAGACCAGAGACAAGACCAATCTCTCCTAAAGTCAGAGAGATATGAGGGGCAGTTTGTTCAACCAGAAAGATTCCCCTCCATCCCTCTCACAATTTCTAAGGTTAGAACCAAAGGACACAGAACTTCAGAGCACTTGCGAAATCTCCTGGCCTCCAAAGCGCTGCTGTGAGAAATGATGATCTAGCCATTAACGACAAAGACTTTTGCCAATTTGCTAAGTAATCCTTCAAAAGCCTCCTTCATTCAAACTGGTTTGTCAATGGGAAAGAACATTTCATAAATCTGAAGATTTACAACTGAACTTTGAAGTTTAACATTACAAGAATAGAAATTATGTCAGGTTATAACAGAACGAACGAATTATGGAGAGTTGGGAATAAATTTTAAGAATCTTAGGGAGGATTAGTACTGTAAAAAGAAACTCATGACTATCTCACTTTTATGTTCTCTTCAAAGAAATTTTTAGGCAAAGGCTATCATGTATTGGATTGTGTTGAGCAATTACTAATAATAGCAAGTAACTTGTAGTGGCCACAAATAAAAAAAATAAGAGTTCTATAAGAGTACTATAAATATATCTAAGAGTTCTTAAGATTCTTAGAAACACACATCTGATACTGCACAAATAATTTTGCCAATAATTTCCTCCTTCAACAGTAAAATACAAGTAAGTAAAGAATGTGATGCTTTTCTTTTATCTAAATCCAAAAACAGGATAATTATTTTGATGGCAAATTATGATAACCAGACACTGCCAAGAAAATGAAAATAATACCAGAACAGACTACAAGAGATGAAGCAGTTTGGAAGTCAATAAACTCTTTTATGAGAGTCTACAACATAGCAAGAGACTATGAGGGAAAATAAATTATATGTATTTCAAAAGTGAATTCCTACTACAAAGAGGAAACACACTATATTTACATTGATAAAGCCTGCCAGGGCTTTAAAGTTGCTGACAATACCACTGAGAAAAGCTAAACTGAACTGCAGATTACCTCAAAGCACATGGTTTTGATATGCTGTGCAGGTTATCATTAGAGTTTGCAGACAAGCTCTTTTAAGATGTTTTAGCCACTGCTCCAACTAAAATATAAGCACTGAGCAGAGCACCAGGAGAAAAGAAAAAACCTGCTCAATTTTGCAAACTGGTGACAGAATAGGAAGGAATGTGGGAAAAGCAGGTGAATTTTAACTTAGTTGAAATTTGAGTTTTGAAGAGGGTGGCGTGATGGCATTACTCAACCAGCTCATGAAAGTAAAACAGCACATAGTTCGGGGCTGGATTCATATTAAATGTTACTCGCCAGCCAAATGTTCAAATGTTCCAATCTGTGTATCTATATTCTGTTCATTGACTACTGCTGAGCAACTATTATGTACAAGGTATAGTGACGCACTGCAATGGATACAACATGTGGAAAATAAAAACAGTTCCTATACTCAAGAAGTTTACAATTCAGTAGAAGAGATGAAAGAAACATTCTGCCTGAAAATACAATTGAGGACTCTAAGAGAGGTTCAAAGTGATGTGGAGGTTCACATTTAGAGAAGATGTGCAGCTGCATCCCTATTTTGTTTCAACACAACTCATACAGATACTATATTATCCTAACTGGTGATGCTACTGAAAGGAGCATTAAAATGCAGCAGATTGGTAACATTTCACAAATTAAGAATGATGCCAAAATCTCAAATAAGGAAAAAAAAATGATGACCAGCTCTTTGGCACGAAACCTCAATGCTCCACTTACACTACAAGTCCCTAAAGCTGCTGTTGATTGGTTATAGGAATCCACAGAAAAAAAAAAATGCACCCTTCGGAGTGCATGACATGCATCTCGTCTGAAGAACACAGCATGAAGGAAACAGTGGCTGCAAGAGGAGGAAGAAGAAAGGAAAATATATGGGACAGCATTCTGAAAAGTAAGACGTGGAACTAGTCAAATGCAAGACCTGTTAAGCAGAGTTTTGGTCCAGCATCCATCCCTTCCAAATTTAATTGATTAAACACTGAACAAGCCATCCATAAACTATCCAATACTGTTTTAAAGGCATTTCATCTCCAAAAGAGGATGCAAAATAACCCAATTCTTAAAAGAAAGGTGACAGGAAAGATATCTTTTTGGTGAAAATAATATTTAAGTAAATATTAGACGAATAGCACCCAACTAGATTCCTCCCTCTCCCCCAAAATCTCTGACCAGTTGAAAGGTACTTTGTGATTCCACACCTTTATCTGTTAATATGAAAACTGTGGTCTATCGACCTCTCCTTCCTAACACCACTACATATAGTTTTTCTCTGTTATTCTAACTGAACAGGAAGGTTTAACTAACTAAACCAGTCAGCCTGACTATGATCCTAATAGGAAAAGAAAAAAAAAAAATCAAAAAAACGAGTAAGCAAACACCCAAAAAAGAAGTAGACAAATAGGATGTATACTTAATAAAACATAAATGTCCTCCATTCATCTGCAATTCTAGTCATTTTCTAACAGATCTCAGATTTTCAGAACAAGTATGCAGGTTATTTAAAACTGAGTTATATATAGTCATTTAGAAGCAGCAAAACACTTCTGGCATTATCACAGATGCTAGATCTCTGAAGGAATTTTTTTTTCCAAACTAGCATTTTTCTTCACCAAGAACGGACCAGCCTTTATTTCTAAAAACAAGAGCCCTTGTATCCCCCCAAAACAAACAAATCAAAGACCACAGTTACATTCTACACTAATGAAACTGTGAGATTACATCCCAGGCGTTGTCAGAGCCTATTTTTCATACACCACCACCAGACAGTTTGATGCAGTATTCCTGATTGCTTTTTATCGTATTTGTAAATACACTCACTAATCCACTAAATTAGGTAATTTACAAACAGGTCCTCTTAGTTATTAGTGGCCAGCAGTCAAGTCCTATTACGTTTGATCCTTATACAGTTGTCTACACATTTCTATCCAGGTTAAGGGCTCGGATCGGCAAAAGAGAGGGAGGTTAGCGAAATCTGGATGGGGGCAGGGTAGAAGCTGGGAGAAATCTCTGCATCTCAGCCCTCAGCGACAACACTCAGCCAGTGCACACAGAAAAACTAAATTCGGCACCTCTTCCTCCTGTTACACTGGCAACAAAGAGGGAGTCTCCGTAACGATCCCGTCACCCACCAGGTGCCCAATCTCCTTCTCAGCCCAATCCCCGCGCTCCCGCAGGGGCCTCGGGGTGCGAAGAGGCCGCGGTGCCCGGGGTCAAGGCACAAAGGGGGGATGGGATGGGGTGGGAAGCGAGCGGCTAGAATCGGGGAAGCGGGTCGTAGAAGGGCTCCGGGATCCGCTTAAACACTTGAACCCGGACGGGGGGCGGCGGGCAAGAGAAAAGGGACAGAATATCTAAGAGCAGAAACTGTAATAAGGTGGGAGAGGGGTGAACAGCCCATACTGGAGGTACTCCTCCAGGGAGCACAGAAAATAGTCTGTGGATGGGAAGGGGGAAGACTCCAAGGAGGTAGGAAGAGAGGGGCCTGGCCCGGAAGACGAGGGAAGGGGGTGCCACCAGCGGCAGAGAGCAGACGCCCTTATTGCCTCTACCTGCGGGCTGGCGGGACGAGCCGCTCAGGTGTTACTGGGAGGAGGCGGCCAAGTCGGCAAGGGGCTGGGCAGAGCTAGCGGCACCCTAGGGGCCGCGCAGAGGCGCCTGCGAATCGGCAGCCCTGGGAGCCAGCGCGGGGACATCTTCGGGACAGGGGGAGGCGGGAGGG
>NW_006772073.1:175594-187482 GCF_000442215.2 Lipotes vexillifer
GCTACGCCCCGGAGCCCCTCGGCATGCGAGCCGGCGGGCGCCCGGGGAGGGCGCGGCCTGGCTCCGCACGGCTCGGCGGCGGCGGCGGCGGCGGCTCGGGCGGCGACGGGCACTCAGGAGGCGGCGCGGCTCAGGGCGGGCGCCGACCACATCCCCCGGCGGCGACGGTAGTGGCTGCGCGGCTCCCGCTCCGCTCCTGCTGCTGCAGCTGCTCCCCAGCGGAAAGGGGCGGGCGGCGGCGGCGGCGCCTCCCCCTGTCCCCCGCCTCCGGCCTCCCGCGCCCAGTCCCTCTCCGGCTCCCTCTCCCCGGCCGCCGCCTTCTCAGCGCCGCGCGCTTCTCCCATCAGACTCCCCGCCCCCAGTGCAGCGCCGCGCGGGCGGCCGGGCGAATGCGGCCAAAACGAAGCCGGGCCCTTCGGCGCGCGTCGGAACCTGCGCGGTGCCGAGCCCATTTAGCGGTGGCACCGAGGCAGAGCGCTACCTCGGTGCGAGAGGGCGCCTGAGGCTGGGGCGCCGGAGGGCTGGACAGGCTCGCAGCCGAAATGGGGTCGGGTTGCTTCCGGACCTGGGAGGCACGGGCGAGTCTTGCGGAGCTGCTAGTTATCCCCAGTAGGCGCGCAACCCGAGGGCCCCGCTGGTTTCTTACCTCTCAGGTGCCTGATTTTATCCCGGGGAAAGCGTACGCAATAAACCCCTGGAGAAGCAGTAGGTGATTGAAGACAAGGAGAAACAAGCAACTGTTGCTACTCGCCCCATTTTGCTGATGTGGAAACTGAGCCTTGAAGGGCACCAAGAGCTTAATGGAACGCACCCAAGGTCGAAATTGTTATAAAGGGCCGAAAATAGGGAAAAGGCAAAAAAATTCTACAGTTCTGTCAATTCAAAGCCATATTGGATCTAAACGAAACTTTTTATAAAGAATAGTCCACAAAAAACAATAAGCGAGTATTAATTTATCATGTTAAAACATATGTATATATGTTCCAGGGCACACTAAGTTCCAGTAATTTACAGGCACTGGGAACAAAGAGGTGAACAAAAGAACCAAAGTTTCTGCTCTCTCACAAGTCCCTGTTGATACATGAATATGCTATGCAGTATCAACAAGTTACAGTAGGTGCGGTCACCACCTTCAAGAAGTCTACAACCCAAGTCCTTGAGAAATCGTGTGAGATGAGAACAGTTAAAATGTGGCAGGAATAAAACTAAAGATCCTGCTTAATATTAAGAGAACCACTTATGAGGCACCTTTTTATGTTTCCTTTCATCCTGTCAAAGAATGTCTTAAAGACAGAATCAGTTAGAAAAGAAGGAAAAACGAAAGAGTATTTGCAAAGGAGACTCTAGAAGGCCTGACTTGCCAAATGAAAGACAGCAAGTTTTAAAGACTATTCAAAGACTAAGAGGAAAAAAATAGCACAGAAGTAAATTAACTTCACATGCCTTGAAAGGGAATCTAAGCAAAGGAAAGTCAAGATGGGAACCTAGGGACAGCCAAAGAAAAGGCCAAAGAAGAATTCCAGTTGGTGTGTTTCAATACCATTTCCTAGGTCTGTGACCAGGGGTGCATCACTTCTGCCTCTTTCTCCTGGTCTGTGAAAAACGGGTAATAAGGATGACCAGGAACGGTTGTTGTCAAGATTAAATACTATCTGAAAGTAGCTAGTAGGACGGTAAGGACTTACTCTTCCTCTGCATTCTGCTTCTGTTCCCTTCAAATTTGATCAGAGGGTCCACCATACCACTGGGCTGGTGAATCCTAAGTGTGTTACCAGTAACCGTTAGGCCATTAAATAGAAGTGAAAAAAATAAAACTTTAATGGCTCTGGTCCCAATTCTGACTGTAAACTCCACAATTAGATTGTAAACTCCCTGAGAACAAGGGAAAATATTTTCTCCTTTGTATCTTTCTCAGCTCTCTCAAATGTTTGTTGAATTATTCAATGCAGCCAGGAATAAAAAAACTTTCCCTTGAGATTTTCCCTCAAAGCCTCAAAGTACATCTTGTTTTTAACTGAGGGAGGAGGCTGAAAGTAAAATTACAGTCTTGAACAAGAAGCCATCTGTCTTCCTTCTTTATAATCAAGGAAAGGGCAGTTGTTTCTCTTAGCAGAGTCAATATGGGAGCATTTCTCTCAGATTATAAAAATCTTTTTGGCTAGTGTAGTTATTCTACGTAGTAGCTAGTGCTTATTTTGTAATTAGAACTGCAAAAACTGATAAATACGTAACAGACTGTGACAGTGCTTCAGGAAAAAATAAAATGCATTTCACTTTTTTGGGAGGTCTCTTTCCTCTACAAGGATGATGGGTGTATATAATTGAAAGGGAGCACATTCCACTGTTCTTGGCTGATCTGAATCCCAGTTTTCCCTTTAAGGGTTAATGGAACTAAGAGTTCTAAGGTTCTGCTAGGTGCTTTGTCAATATACTAATTATGTATATATGCACCATATATGCAAATGAATGTTATGTTTTTAAGTTATACCTTGTCATTAGCATGAAAGAAACTAACAGCTCCCAAATTGATGTTCTGTACCTTCTAAGAATGAGTCTCTTTCCCACCCCTCCCCCTACCCAAAGAAGCCTCACAAAAGGAATGATTTAGAGGGGGGCAAATTACTGCTTCTTTTCATTCTTTCTCATAAATAAGCACACACAGCATTCAATGAAATTAAATTACAGCAATTTCAGAAATCTTGAAAGGGAATTTTTTTCCACTAGCTAGTGATCAGGGTACTGATCTTAACCACCATGAGGTGTCATCAAGGCAAACCACTTGGGAAAGACTTGGGTTTGTTTTTCTTTTTCTTTTAAGAAAAAGGAGTGTTAAAAAAAAAAAAAACTTATGTAAGAACAGCATCTGCACTAACCAGGATAAAATTATAAGGTCTATCAATCTTGATGCTGTAGGGTAAAATCAGATCACCAGCTGAGCCAGCCAGAAATGCATCCCAGTGGTCTAGTATTGCATAATTGGCCGTGTGAATTCCAGGGTTTCCAGCTTCAAATGGAGGGTGTGGTGCCGGTCACTCACCGAGGGAAAACACTGAACTAATGGTCTTTCCGGCGATTTTAAAAAAGCCCGACTCATCGTTCATATGATTTCAGGTTTGGGGGTAAAAGAAATATAAATGCATCCATATGTGTGTATGTCTATAACTGCTCAGAAGAGTCCTCTATAAAAAAAAAATTTTTAAGCATGGCATTTGGTGCTTTGGCTGTGTTATTTACATTTTAGCACATACTGTGTTCACAGCCGCATCCCACACGAGCACATTTGCCTCGGCAGAGCCCTAGCTTCCATGTCCGCCTCACAACCTCCTCCTTCAAGCTATTCACATATCACCCCTGGGAAATGCTCCAAAAGTGAAAGCTAATTGTAACCAAGGGCTGTAACTGTTCATTCATTACCAGAGATGCAAGAGCAGGTCTCTCTTTGAGAAGACTGAAATGTATCCCAGCGTCCTAGTTAAACCCTGAAGTTAGAAACCCTTGAAAAGAGCTTCCGTGAACTCAGGCATGTGGCAGGAAAAGACAACATTGTTCCCAGCAAGACTCCAGTGAGAATCATAATTCCTTAGCTGTGCAACCTTGCTCCTGCCCACACTTGTAAGTTGATGTTTCTCCAGTGTTAATTAATAACTCTGGCTTTTATTTATTTTCACTGGGATTTCCTTTGCAAGATCAGACAACATATAAGTTCTCTAAAAATACTTGCTGTGAACTTGTGTTCACAGGGGTGTGGCAATTCCCGACTACTTTTCTGAAACACATTTCTTTTAAATCTGTAGTTATTCATTTATTCAATTTGTTTTTATTGAGTCCCTCTTATGAGCTAAGTATGTTTAAGTATCATGTATGCAAACATGAGTCCCAGGGATCTGACCTAACATAAAACTAGTGTTCGTTTTTATTTTGGGATGATGGGTGAGAAAGGAGGGAAAGGAAGGCAGGATTATGAATATTCATTTGAGAAGGAAAGAGGTAATTTGTAAAATAAGGAAATCCATTTATTTAACAGTATAGTTCTTGAGCCATTATAATGAGCCAGATACTAGCTAGATGCCAAGGATTCAAAGATGAATGAAGGACATTCCTCGCACCCTTAAGTTGTTTTACATTTTAGTGAGGTGGAAAGACATTTAAGCCAAGAATGAGAGTATGTTATGTTTAAATATAATGAGAAGAATGAGTTCACATGCTATATAAGCTCAGAAGCCACAGATTATTTTGTTTGTAAAAAAAAAAATGCTGCATTATGTTTTTTCCCGTTCCCCTTTTTTTCTTACCTCCACTAGACAAGTTCCCAATGTGTACCGTAAGCCTAGAAAAGAGCTTGGTACCCAGGAATGTGTCATAAATATCTCTTAAATGAATGAATGAATTTTCTCAGTATGAGTTCCTGGAAATTTAGATTTGTAAATTAAATGCCTACTAGAATGTCTCAAAGAAAAGTTTATCTGAAACATTAAACAATTACTTTTTTTAAATGTTTGGCTTTTTTTTTCTATAAAGCAATTGGAATAAAAAATATTTACTTATATAACACTAGAAGTATGAAAGTGTCTTTCTTTGGAAGACACTTTAGCCTAACACCTTAGTAAAAGACAGATAGGATCAGTTACATAACCCTTTTAAAATTCCTAGATGCAAAAGTTTCTGTAAATAAACACAACCAACAAACAGATAAGTAATACTTGCAAAGCAATATGTAAATGGTTTACTGCTGTATTCTGAATGTGTCCCCCAAAATTCATGTGTTGAAATCCTAACCCCAAAGATGATAGTAGGAGGTATAGGCCTTTGGGATGTGCTTGGGTTCATGAAGATGGAACCCTCATGAATGGAATTAGTGCCTTATAAAAGAGGTTCCAGAAAGCTCTCTAGCCCTTCCACCATGTGAGGACACAGTTATGATCTGTAACACAGAAGAGAACCTTCGCCAAAACTTGATATGCCAGCACCCTGATTTTGCACTTGCACACTCCAGAACTGTGAGAAACAAATAAATTTTTTATAAGCCACCCAGTCTATGGTATTTTGTTAGAGCAGCCTGAATGGATTAAGACATTTATTATCCATCATACTAAAACAACTCCTACCAAAAAAAAAAAAAAGAAAGAAAATGGACAAAGGGCATAGCAGACAAAATCTACAATGAAAGAAATACAGGGACTAATAAAATGTGAAATGCTGCTCAACTTCACTAATAATAAAACTGTAAGTTAAAAAAATTAAGAGCTATTATTCCTTACCTAAAACACTGGCAAAGATTTAAAAGCTTGATAATATCCAGTGTCAGAGAAAGTCACAGTACTCTCATATACTATTCATGGGAATATATTTACCTCCTTCTCAAGAAGAATTTAGGAATTTATACCAAACTTAAAAGGTGCTTTTTTAAAAAAATCTCAGCAATTCTTCTCCCAGGAATGTATTCAACAGCAATATACTCTTGTTTTTAATATGGAAAAGTTTGGGAAAACCTAAATTTCTACAAAGAGAATATTAGTTAAACAATTGGTTAAATAATAGGAAATGCTATACAGCTGTTAAAAAGCCTGAGATAGATTGCTATTTACTGACAGAAAGATAACTAAAATATGCCATCAACTGAAAAAGCAGTTTATAAAACAGTATTGTGATGGAATCCTGTTTATGTGAATAGTTTGTACATGTGTGTGTATGTGTTTGCAGAAGAGGTTGTGAGGAATATGTACCACTCTGTTAAAGCTGTTACCTTTGGAGAGGGGATGGGGGTAAACTGGAGTGAGATAGAGCAAGACAGAATAACTTTCTGAATGATTGTTTATTATTTGTAGTTTTGACAAAAGCAGGTATTGTTTTTTAAACTATATTAGAATATTTTAATAAAATAACTGCAGGGGGATGGGGTCCTCACAAATGACCTATTAATCATGGAGAAAATATGGGGAAAGGATCACTATTAATCAATGTTTAGGAAAGGTTTTGAGCTGGTCCCTGAACAGTAGGTAGGTTCAAAGGCACAAAATGACTTAAGCGAAAGTGCAGGTTTAGAAATAAGATCTGGGAATTCCCTGGTGGTCCAGTGGTTAGGACTCTGAGCTGTCACTGCTGAGGGTCTGGGTTTGATCCCTGGTTGGGGAACTAAAATCCCACAAGTCACATGGCACGGCCAAAAAATAAATAAATGAATAAATGAGTAAGATCTGTTGGCTGTTCCAGCTATCCATTGTTGCATCACAAACCAAACTAAAACTTGGTGACTTAAAACAACAATTATTTATGATCACCTCTCATAGTTCTGGGGACTGAGTGGGCTCAGCTAGGCAGTTCTCTCTTAGGCGGCTCTTGTGGTTGCAATCAGACAGTGGACAGGGCAGGAGTCATTTCAAAGTCTTCTCACTCACATGTCTGTTATAGCTGATGCTGGCTGTTGGCTGTCAGCCAGAATACTTACCGTGTGACCTGGGTTGCCTTGCAGCATGTGGCTGGGTTCCAAGAGTGAGCATCCCAAGAGAACCAGGCTGACACTGCATTACCTTTTATAACCTAACCTCAGACAGCAGATATAGCATGACTTTTGCTGTAGTCACAGGTCCATTCAAATTCAAGGAAAGAAACTATAGATGCCACCACCATCCTAACCCCAACTGAGGAAATGTCAATGTCATGTTGTAAGGAGAGCATGTGGGATGGGAAGTTGGGATGCAGTGCCAGGAGCTCTCCAATTTACTATGGTTCCCAATACTCTTTCAAGTCTCTTCTGACAGGAGTCAGCTTCTCCCATCTACTTTACCCACTGGCATCCATAAGCCTTGGAGTTTGTACTTCCTACAGACAAAAGGAGCAGGAAATTTGGAGCAAAAAGGTAATAAAGGGAGGTTTTTGCTTTAAAAAGATCACTATGTTGATATCTTACAAGGAGGTCTAGAGGAAGGAGAGATTAAATAAAAACAGTGGGTGCTAAAGCTGTTGCCCCTACTCATCAACTCCCTGCTCAATTCAGCAAAATGATGCCTAAGTATGATTGACAGGAGTCCTCCATATTCTTACCAAAGCCTTCAGTCTTCAGGATGCTCTCAATGGGCCTCAATTCTTATAGAATCAGATCCTCCCATGCCTGGCAGGAAATTACTAGGCCATGGGAAGTAATTGAACTTTTTAAGAATACCAAGGTACCACTTCGGGGATACTAATTGGTATTTCTCCCACTGAGCAAAGGACATATACTACCTGGGAATGAAGCCTGATTTGACCACCGACTCGCTCACTTCCCAAGTGTTCCAGTAGTTTGTCTCCTAGTGTGGAGCTGAAGAACAAAATGAAAGAAAAGGGGAGGGGACAGGCTGTGAGGTCTGGCTGGACTAGCGATTGGAAGCTCAGCTACCATCATTCCCAGCTTCCCTCAAGTCCTGTTAAGAGATTTGTGTCAGGCAATGAAAATTGTAGCATTAGTCTGGTTTTTAAAGTGTTTTTCCCCCAACTATTATTATTTTGTTGGACAAACTGTCAAAATCCACCTGTTCTTTTTCTCAGAGCTCCTTTCTTCCTTTCTCATTGGCATTAGACAGAGTCATTTTCCCTAATACTATGTAATTTAGAAGAGACTGTGTCAATTGCATAAAATATTTCTAATCTCCATAATTAAGATGCTGCTGGTCTGACAGCTTTGCTCTCTTACTCCCCCTCAGCTAGTTGCAGGGATGTAGAAAGACATTTAAAGAGAGTACTAAAGCAAAAATGACATGCAGTTCCCCTCCCAAAGGGCTGCCGTCTTATAGCTATCACAGTCTCCCCAGGCTCACTTCTGGAGCGTTTCATTTATGGCTTTTTCATAAGTAGGAAAGAGAGACTCTGCTAAGGTTCTCCAGACCATCTCCAGAAAGTGTATGCCCTGTCCTCAGTTTGGATTTAGAGAAAATCCACATTGCCCCTTCTCAAGATCTGCTCCTGAGGCCAGCTCCTAGCACAGCATTTGACAACAGAATAGGCACCAACAAATTTGGGTCAAACAATTGAATGACTGAATTCTGAGGTCAGAGAGAAATTTAGATGTGAGAAATAGCAGAACATCCTAGTTGGTGGCAAGGAAAGTCTGGAGATCATGCAGTCTATTTTCCTTTACTTTTGGAAAAAACAGAGAGACAGTGATTCACCAAGATTGCCACACATCCCATTCTTTCCTCCTGCCTCTTGCTAGTTTGACAATGTATTCAGGTATAGCCTGAAAAGTCTCATTTCATCCTCACAATAATTCTATTAAGTCAAAATTGTTATCACTATTTAGAGTTTAGGAAAATGAGGTACGAAAAAATTAGTCTTGATAGACTGGGTTATGCTGCTATAATAAATTTACCCTCAAATCTAAGTAGTTTCATAGAACAAGGGTTTATTTCTCCTTCACAGTTTGTATGGCACAAAAATTAGCCTGGCTGGAGAGAAATGAGTGGTAGCGTCTATTCCATATAGTCAGTCAGGTACCCAGGCTTATAGAGGCTCCAAGATATTATAACTGCAACCTGTTTAACATGAAGTCTTTCAATCTCTCAGAGATAAGAAAGAACTGGATAATTATCCATGGATGTTTCACTGCTTCTGCCCAGAAATGGCATACATTGCATTGGGTGCATTTCATTAACTAGTACTAGTCATATGTCTCACATAACAGTAAGAGGGAGCAACTGGAGAAACAATGGAATATTTGGTAAGCACTACTGTCACTGCTTTATAAGGTAATAATTTGTCCACCATCCCATAGCTATTAGATGGCAGGATTGTCATCCAGATCTAAGCTGTCTGACCCCAAAGCCCATGCTCTTAACCATTGTATTTTCTCTTCTTTTTTTTTTTTAATATTTATTTATTTAGGCCACACCAGGTCTTAGGTGCTGCATGCAGGATCTTCGCTGTGACATGTGGACTCTTAGTTGCAGCATGCATGCAGGATCTAGTTCCCCGACCAAGGATTGAACCTGGGCCCCCTCCACTGGGAGTGTGGAGTCTTACCCACTGGACCACCAGGGGAGTCTCAACCATTGTATTTTCATCACTTCATAATGCCATTTTGGGGATAGAAGTAGCCATTGCATAGGAAACAAATATAGCATAGTAGAAAGATCCCTGGACTTGTGACAGGTGGGTCTGCCTAACCATTTTGCCACTTCCTAGTTGTGAAGTCCTGGGCAAGCCCCTTAGCCTCTGTGCTAAGAGCAGATTCCCATCTATAAAATAGAAGCGACTAAAACTCATTAAATCACTGTGAACTTAAAAGCATGAGAACTTCGTGACCTGTAACACTCTCTCAACCGTCTTCTTGTCCCTCTTTCTGTCACGCAAGTGCCTTCCTAGGATGTAAGTCCTTCCATAGTAAGAGCTTTCGCTGAAAGTTGTAGTTGAAATTTTGCCAGAGGAAAGTCTTCAGTAACCTGATCTAAAACACTTCCAGCATTAAAGTTCTGATTCTATTACCAGTCGTTTTCCTGACATCAGCAATTTCCTTCATGTGTTGCCAAGCACAACTCATTCATGACTTCAGGTAAAAGGAAAGGATAATGTCACAGTAAAATTAAAAGTTGTGGCTTGAGAGCAGTTTCACATTTAAAAACAGTGCAAATGTTGGAGCCTCTCTAGGAAGTAAATGTCAAGGCGTATTAATGTAGAGTGAGCACCAATGCCTTCAGGTATTAACCTACTGAGAAAACTCATTTGGTTCACCATTGTAGCCTCTCCTAAACTCTGAAAATAGGTCCTCTATATTATTTTAATGTTACTTAGAAAAAAGAATTAAACAAACATCTATTAAAGCAACCAGGTGTTAGGAAAAATGTCTTTTTAGAAACCTACTGAGCCCTTTCCTCCTGGGAAAGGAAAGTAAATTGTTTCCTACGGAAAGGCGCATTAACTCTTTCAGGCCCCTGGATGATTGTTTAGGAGAGTATTGGTAGAGATAATTAATAACTTTTGGTTCCAAGGTTCATGGCAAAAGTAATGAACTTCCCAAAGCAAGTTTCTTTTTCAAAAGGAGGCTGAAGCATAACAACTTTTATTTCTTACTTTCCCTTTCTTGTTAGCAACTCAAACATCCTGACACACTGCTTGCCATATTGGGCTCTGTAGTCAAGACAAATGTGGATTTGATAACCAGCATAGCATATTACTAGCTATGGAACCTTGTGCAAGTTACATAAGCTCTCTGAGAGCCCATGTCCTCGTCTGTGACATTGCATCGTGATTATTAAATGAGGAAAATCTAACTTTGCAAGTTTACAGTGGTATACCCGACATGTTTGACACTGGCAACAGATCATTTTTAATTCACTCCTGTAGATGCGAAAATTATTATCAGTAATACTTTCTTAATTTATTCCTTAGTTTCAAAACAATTTACAATTAAAAAGAGCAAATTTAATTTTTAAGAACTAAAATGTATGTTTTGTGTGAACTAAAATACACAGTTACTAAACAAGGTATTACATTTTGCAGTTCACCATTTTACTGTTTAAAGTTTTAAACTTTAATTAAAAAATCAAATTGTCAGTAGAATGATTGAATTAAATTAATCCAGTTTTGTTTCTTTGTCTTTAGAACCAGTGTGCTATCATTGTTTATTCATATTTACTGTTTAAATGTAGGGATATATTGTATTACAGGGCTTGGAGACATGAACAGTGCCCTAAGTGAGCTTGAACAATTCCTAGCTATTATGAACTTACTCTCGAAGCAAACCCGTGAAACTGCGTCCACATGTCAGTGTGGCCTGTGTAACTGGGGGTTCTCTGAATTATCTTCCACATAGAGTACAATGTAGATTAAGAGACAATTTGGATGATGAATGAATAAATGAATTTGATTCATAGAACATAAACAAAATTACATGGTAGTGCTTCAAGATACTAAAATTGGTTATACAAATAGAAACTACTCATGTCTAAAAAAAAAAGAATTTGAAGTTTACATACATATACAGACACATATACATATTATATAATACATACTATATAATAAATTTATAAGTATATGTTTATTATACATACACATATATACATATTATATAATATATATACATATTGTTAAAACTCAGCAGTTTAGAAGATAGACCGACCAGAGATGTTTTAGGGAAGAGCATTTTATCACCAACATTGTTTAAAATTGTGAACACATGATGATAATAAAAAGCAGACAGACTAGGCTTGAGTGGTTTTTAAAATTCTCTCCAGACAGTGCATGCTCTATTGTTGCAACAGGGCCAGCCCCTCCCCCTGCCCCACCCTTGGCACACCACTGCAAAGTTTCCAGTGTATACTTAGCACACAAGTCTTTTTACAATATTATACTTTAAAAAATTTTTTATTTATTTATTTATTTTTTGGCTGCGTTGGGTCTTCGTTGCTGCACGTGGGCTTTCTATAGTTGCGGCGAGCAGGGGCTGCTCTTCATTGTGGTGCGCAGGCTTCTCATTGCAGTGGCTTCTCTTGTTGCAGAGTACGGGCTCTAGGCACACAGGCTTCAGTAGTATGGCATGCGGGCTCAGTAGTTGTGGCTCGTGGGCTCTAGAGCTCAGGCTCAGTAGTTGTTGGGCCCGGGCTTAGTTGCTCCACGGCTTGTGGGATCTTCCCGGACCAGGGATTGAACCCGTGTCTGCTGCGTTGGCAGGCAGATTCTTAACCACTGCACCACCAGGGAAGTCCCAGCATGCAAGTCTTTTGAAACCAGAATGATTTCTAGGGTCTTACTTTTGTGTTGCAGAGAGAGAAAAACAAAGACATGGAAATATGACTTAAAGAAGTAGCATTATCTTTTAAAAAGAGTAATGTTCTTCTGTAATAACAGCAATAGATGCATTTTAATTTAGAAAATATACAGAAGTATTTTTTTTTTTTTTTTTTTTTTTTTTTTTTTTT
>NW_006772073.1:187492-211402 GCF_000442215.2 Lipotes vexillifer
CCGCGGCATGTGGGATCCTCCCAGACCGGGGCACGAACCCGTGTCCCCTGCATCGGCAGGCGGACTCTCAACCACTGCGCCACCAGGGAAGCCCCCAGAAGTATTTTTAAAGTACACAAAAAGCAATAAAATCCCCTGTAGTCATGTTATACAACAATAACAATCATTTATTGATTCCCTTACTGTATCCCAGGAGCTGTACATTCATTCCACTATTCTAATCCTTACTATGAATTTAGGCAGTAGATTCATTTTTCACTTTTTGTTTTTTTCAAATTTCCTTCTTTCTTTTCTTTTCTTTCCTTTCTTTTTCTTTTTCTTTTTCTTTTTTTTTTTTTTTTAACAGAAGTGATAGTTGAGATCTAGAGAAGTGAAGTTATATAAGTAGCCCAAGGTTACAAGCCCAAGCTCATAAGTGGCAAAACTGGGATTCAAATACAGATCTGTTTGACTAAAAGCCCAATCTCTTAACAACTCTGTTATTTTATACCTTTATAACCTCTCTTCTAGGGATTCATTCAAAGGAAAGAAACAAAATTGTTTTCAAAGTTTTATGGGTGAGGACATTTATCAGAGTGATAGCTGTAAAAACACATATTTATATACATGGGAGAAAGATGAGAAGGAAACAATAATATGTCACCAATGGTTAATTCTTTGTTACTGAACTACTGGTGATTCTTATTTTATTGTACATATATTTCAATATTTTCTGAAATTTCTATAAGAATGTGTAACTTCCAAAAAGTTGAAAAAATGTTGCTTTAGAAAATGATGATAAATTTTTGGTGAACCTTCAACTGATCAATCATTGAATCCTGATCTTTTATACCAAGTTTGATTAACATGTTCTGTACAGCTCACACTTTCCAACAACGTCTGCACTAGGCTGGAATTAAATGTCACTTTGTTGTTTTCCCTCATATCTCCTTTAATCCTCAGCTGTTAGTGGCCTTTATTCTACCAATTCTCTATTGCTCCTAACCTTCACAGGCGGATGGCATTCATTTAGTTCTTTGACTGCTTTTTTTTTTATATAATTTTATTTATTTACTGCAAGGCTAAATAATGATTTCTGCTTTCTAAAATGCTTTCTTCATACATAGTAATCCTCATTTAAGTAATATGTGCCCACCAATGAAACAGGCGGGAAGGGGTCAGGGCACAACCTTTGAAAGAATGACATAGCCCAAGGACGTGACATAAATTGATTAGAACCAAACGGGTCCAAGATGGCGGACAAGTCAACTTCCACTAGACCTTGAGCCTCAGTATGCCCACTGTAACACATCGGCAAGCTAACTGACACACCCACAGGTGCCATGACAGTTCTAAGACCAACCATAAGGATCAAAAAGTGGGCCGTGGCCCAATTCCTGGAAATCCCCACCCCTTCCTGAAATAGCTGGAATACTCCTCCCACTCATTAGCCTATGAAATGACCCACCCCTATAAAACCTGACAACCCCATACCCTCGTGCTTTTCTCACCTTCTGAGATGGCCCACTCTCTGTCTGTGGAGTGTGTTTCTCTCTAAATAAATCCACTTCTTACCTATCACTTTGTCTCTCACTGAATTCTTTCTTTGATGAGACATCAAGAACCTGAGTTTCATTAAGTCCTGAAACCATGTGAGTGATCTCAGTTGGAAGACTGTGGGTTTTGGCTGGGTTTGAGTCCCAGCCTCGTGGGTTCAAGTCCCAATCAGGGTTTTGGTAGGGTTTGAGTCCCAGCATGTGGGTTCAAGTCGCAATGTGAGGTACATAGTTTCACACCCACTCCACCCCAAATAGTACCCAGTTACCCATTTACTTTCTAATTCCCAGGATTTCTCTTTCCTCCACACTTTCTTTGGGCCAGTTATCTCATGGCTTTTGCATCAGATCAAGCTTGTTCCTTTTCTTTTTCCTACAGTGTCAACTGTTTTTTAAAAAAGACATCCAATTCCTTTCTCTCATTAAGAAATTAAAGAAATAAATATTTACACAGCCTAACTTTCTCCAAACAGATGGAATATTTTTTTCCCACCTTTTAAGAATTTCTTCCTCATAGCTAAGCTCTCTCCAGAAATTCTGGACATGGTTAGCAGTTTTCATTACAGGCATAAGCTTCCTGGATATCCAGGCATAATATGTTAGCTGTGGGATCCTCAGTGTATTTCTTCACTGTAGACTCACTTTTCTCTTCTATAAATGAAGACAGAAAGTCATTGAGCTCGAAAATCTCTGCCTAGTCTTAATCCTTAAATAAAAACAGACCAGTAAAGACTGGGTATTAGTTCTTCTGGTCCCAGTGCTGAAGGAGGATGTAACGTATCAACTCTCTGAATGGTGACTGAGCAAGGGACTTAGAGTATAGAAGCTTAAGGTAGTATTGAGGAAAGATGCTGAATTTAGAACCAAAGGAGGCTATACGGCTTTGAGAAAGTTATGTAATCCCTGGGCTGCTTTTCAGAGTTTGTCTTTGTCCTTATCTTCTGTAACTTCTGTACAAAGTGTTCAGATGTGGATTTCTTTTTGTTTATCCTGCTTCAGAATGGTAGAAATTTTTGAATCTCTGTGGATGGTATCTTTTATTGGTTTGGGAAAATTCTCAGCCACTCAGTATTCAAATACTGCCTCTAGGGGTAAAATTATATGAACTCTGGGAATTGCCTTAAAATGTACCAACAAAGAGAGACATAAAGAGAAAGAAAGAAAATGAAGAAATGTGTTAAAATCTTGGTAATTGTGGAATCTGGATAATGGGCATATGGGGTTTATAGTACTATTCCCTCTATTTTCTTTCTTTCATGTATGTTTAAATAATTTTCTAATAAAAAATAAAGAGATATAAGAGGCATATCAACCATTCTGTCTCTTCTGGAGCTTCAATGGAACATGCATCAGACCCTTTATTTCTATCCTCCATGTCTCTTAATGCTCATATTTTTCATATTTTTACCTTTCATGTGACATTCTGGGTAATTTCTTCTGGCTTATTTCTAGTTCATTTATGCTGTATTCAATTATATTTAATTTATTAGTAAGTAATTTTGGTTATTGCAATTTTTATTCATAGACATTCTTTTTGTTTTTTCTTCAAATATATTAGGTGCCTTTTTATAGTTTCCTGTTCCTTATTTTTTCTTTTCTCCAATCAGAAGTGAGATTTCTTGGGCTTCCCTGATGGCGCAGTGGTTAAGAATCTGCCTGCCAATGCAAGGGACACGGGTTCGAGCCCTGATCCGGGAAGATCCCACATGCCCTGGAGCAACTAAGCCCGTGCGCCACAAGTACTGAGCCTGTGCTCTAGAGCCTGCGAGCTATAACTACTGAAGCCCGTGAGCCACCTGTGAGCCACAACTACTGAAGCCCGCATGCCTAGAGCCCGTGCTCTGCAACAAGAGAAGCCACCACAATGAAAAGCCCGCGTACCACAACAAAGAGTAGTCCCCGCTTACCACAACTAGAGAAAGCCTGTGCACAGCGACAAAGACCCAGCATAGCCAAAAATAAATAAATAAAATAAATTAATTTTTAAAAAAAAGGAAGTGAGCTTTCTCCAGGAATTCTTTTTTTTAATACCTATACCTCAGCTATTAAAACAACAACAATATGGTAGGCATAATTGTTTTATAGCCTGGGTCTCATAATTCAGACATCAGAAATCTGTGAAAGTTTTTATGTTGTCTATTTGTTCTATTGTTTTAAAAGGTTCTTGCTCATGGTGCCTTGTTTGTGTGCTTGGTTATATTTGACTGTGTGCTGCTCACCATTTGACAAATTATATGTGGGATCCCTTGTGGTCTAGGATGGAGGTATTTTCCTCTAGGGAGAATATACATTTGATTTTGCCAGGTGCTCAAAGGCATTGACAATTTGGAACCATTTAAAAATAAATTCGGGGGTGGGGGGAGGGATAAATTAGGAACTTGGGATTAACATATATGCACTACTATATGTAAATAGATAAACAACAAGGACCTACTGTATAGCACAGGGAACTGAACCCAATATTTTGTAATAACCTATATGGGAAAAGAACCTGAAAAAGAATAGATATATGTGTATGAATATATATAAAACTGAGTCACTTTGCTGTACACCTGAAGGTAACAACATTATAAATCAACTATACTTCAATAAATAAATTAATTTTAAAAATAAAATAAAATGAATTTAGAAGTTGCAACTTTTTGGACCAACCAAATTCAATGATGTGAATGTAGGCTGCAAATCTGAGTATAACTTGTTACAACTTTTAGGTCTTTCCCTCCCTGACCTGGGGTTCAGCAACAACACAATTTTCTTACAGCCCCTTAAGTCGGGGAGAGGTGTAACACTTTGAGGCCCCATTTTCTTTGAGATGAAGAGGCTTCTCCTTAGAGTCCATCTTGGACAGGACCTGGGCTTTGATTTCGCCCGCCCTTGCCATCCACTCTGGGGAAAAAAGCAGCCTCAGTGCTTTCTTTTACCTTCTTGGAAAAAGATGAGTAGTCAACTCCTCTAAGGTCCAATTTCTTTATATGTAAGATGGGGCTGAGACTGCTTCACTCACAGAGTTATAAGTGATAAACAGGATTTTTAAATGCCTTTAGTAAATTGCGTTGGGAGGAAGAAATTTTCCTCTACCCATCTAAGTTCTGGCTTGTCTCAGAATTAAATTGACATGAGACAATTAAAAGGAGAAAAAATCAAATAAAAGTTTACCAAATTTGCCAAGAGTTACTTAAATCCAAGCAATTTGCTGCACAAATATTTTCTCCTGCTTATCTAATTTTAAAAACAAGAGAGGATTCTTACCACTCTCACTTCCAACAGACCCTGCGGGCAGAGATCTGGGAGACTGACTAACATGGTAAGAATTCTTAACTTCTGCTGGCTTTTGTCAGTTTTCTCAGGATCTCTTAGTGGCAGCTGTCTTGATGTGAATAGGGTCCAGTAAAGCTGAATCCTGCTGGCTATGCAAACTGTGGGGAGGGGAATATTCCCCTCTTTACCCTCTAAATTCTTTCTGCTGGCAATGAAAATGACATAAGGCAGATTAACAGGAGAAAATCAAACTTATCACATATGTAAAGGGGAGTTCGCATAAACATGAATTCCAAAGACAGTAAGGTAAGATTAGGTATGTATGTCATTCTGGACTAAGGAGAATGAGGTAGGGGTCTTCCCTTTCCTTACTTCAAAGGGAAATAAGGTAATTCACAGGAAGATGAAAATAATATTTGATAAATAAATGTTTGTTGGGCCATGTAGAGACAATGGGACAGAGAGGACTTTGATCAGTAGGCCTTGCTAGGTTCCTCCCTGTTGGCCACACCTACTTCATACTTTATTATAGTTACCTATGGTGATAGCTCCTTCCAGGAATAGGTCTTCTCTCTTAAATTCTTTTAGGCAGTTAGGGGGGAGTTCAAAGTTTCTTCCTGAGGCTTTGGGTCTTGCTTGATTTCAGTTCTGTGTGCCAGAGTGGTATATCTTGAGACAGCCTGCCCTGTACCTCATCAATTGCAAGTCACAACATAATCTCACTCAAGAAACCTGGGCCCTTAAGGTGTGGGGAACCTTCTCAAGTTGCATTCATTACTTTGTAGATAAGTGCATTTTGCTATGTGTGTGTCAGAGGGTGCCCACAAATTTCCTAAGATTTTCAAAGGATTCATTGACTTCCAAAACATGTTTAAAAAGCAGTTGAGGGCTTCCCTGGTGGCACAGTGGTTAAGAATCCTCCTGCCAATGCAAGGGACACGGGTTCGAGCCCTGGCCCAGAAAGATCCCACATGCCGCGGAGCAACTAAACCTGTGCGCCACAACTACTGAGCCTGCGTGCCTAGAGTCCATGCTCTGCAACAAGAGAAGCCACCACAGTGAGTAGCCGGTGCACCACAACAAAGAGTAGCCCCCGCTCGCCACAACTAGAGAAAGCCTGCGTGCAGCAATGAAGACCCAAAGCAGCCAAAAATAAATAATTTTTTTTTTTTAAAAAAAGCAATTGAAAGTGCAAATTATTATTAGAAAGTTAACAAGTACAGGAAGAGGGCAGCAGATCTGGCTAGTGTTTATTCATTTAGATGTTGCTGAATTTTTTAAATCCCTGCCAATGACAAAAATAATGATGATTTGCTCAATAGAACCATATTTTCCCTGTTCTCTTCTATACTAAAGTTCCACGTGTGTGAAGTTCAAGCGTAAGAGGGCAACAACATATGTATATTCCAAATAAATGCATTGGTCCTAGTTCAAGTTTAGTATCTGGTAGGAAGAGCATTTTCTCCCCTTCATAATTTATTCCTTGCAGATTTCCATTCATGGGTGCGTATAGACTCTTAGAATGTTGGAACTGGCTGGATCTGTGCAGATCAGATCACTTACCCCCTTAATTCACATTTAAGGGACAGTGAGGAAATGACAAAGATAAGTTTACTAGGATTATAAATTCTAGAGCCTTTGTGCTCCAATATTCCAGAGGCTTTCTGCTACTTAAAATGATTCCTTCCTCTAAAAAAAAAAAGTAGTCAGCAGAGTCTGAGATTTCCCCCATTCCCTCTATAGCATTGCCAGTGTTACTCTTCAAGGCCCTGATCAAATGTCCTCTCTTCTGTGAAGTTTTGCAGCCTCAGATGAGATGAGCCATCTGAGTGTTGCAGGAAAGAAAATGGGGCCGGAGAGGATGGTCACGTCCCAGGTCACAGGCAAGTCCCTGGGACAGCCACTAAGTGTGGATTCTTGGCTTCACGCAGGAAAGAATTCAAGGGGGAGCCATAGTGAAGTGAAAGAAGGTTTATTCAGGGAGAAACACACTCCACAGACAGTGTGGGTCATCTCAGAAGGCAAGAGGCACCAGGGTATGGGGTTGTCAACTTTAATAGGGGAGGGTAATTTCATAGGCTAATGAGTGGAGTTTTTTTTTAATTGGAGTATAATTGATTAACAATGTTGTGTTAGTTTCAGGTGTACAGCAACCTGATCCAGTTATACATATACATTCTTTTTCAAATTCTTTTCCCATTTAGGCTGTTACATAATATTGAGCAGAGTTCCCTGTGCTATACAGTAGGTCCTTGTTGGTTATCCATTTTATTTATTTACTTTTTTTTTCAATTTTTGAATTTTACTTTATTTTTTTATACAGCAGGTTCTTATTAGTCATCCATTTTATACACATCAGTGTATACATGTCAATCCCAATCTCCCAATTCATCACACCAGCACCCCGCCTCCCGCTTTCCCCCTTGGTGTCCAGATGTTTGTTCTCTACATCTGTATCTCAATTTCTGCCTTGCAAACTGGTTCATCTGTACCATTTTCTAGGTTCCACATACATGCGTTAATATACGATATTTGTTTTTCTCTTTCTGACTTACTTCACTCTGTATGACAGTCTCTGGATGCGTCCATATCTCTACAAATGATCCAATTTCCTTCCTTTTTATGGCTGAGTAATATTCCATTGTATATATGTACCACATCTTCTTTATCCATTCATCTGTCGATTTAGGTTGCTCCCATGACCTGGCTATTGTAAATAGTGCTGCAAGGAACATTGGGGTGCATGTGTCTTTTTGAATTATGGTTTTCTCTGGGTATATGCCCAGTAGTGGGATTGCTGGATCATATGGTAATTCTATTTTTAGTTTTTTAAGGAACCTCCATACTATTCTCCATAGTGGCTGTATCAATTTACATTCCCACCAACAGTGTAAGAGGGTTCCATTTTCTCCACACCCTCTCCAGCATTTGTTGTTTGTAGATTTTCTGATGATGCCCATTCTAACTGGTGTGAGGTGATACCTCATTGTAGTCTTGATTTGCATTTCTCTAATAGTTAGTGATGTTGAGCATCTTTTCATGTGCCTATTGGCCATCTGTATGTCTTCATTGGAGAAATGTCTATTTAGGTCTTTTGCCCATTTTTGAATTGGGTTGTTTGTTTCTTTAATATTGAGCTGCATGAGCTGTTTATATATTTTGGAGATAAATCCTTTGTCCGTTGATTCGTTTGCGAATATTTTCTCCCATTCTGAGGGTTGTCTTTTGGTCTTGTTTATGGTTTCCTTTGCTGCGCAAAAGCTCTTAAGTTTCATTAGGTCCCATTTGTTTTTTTGTTTTTTTTGTTTTTTTTTTGCAGTACGCGGGCCTCTCACTGCTGTGGCCTCTCCCATTGCAGAGCACAGGCTCCAGACGTGCAGGCCCAGTGGCCAGGGCTCACGGGCCCAGCAGCTCCACTGCACGTGGGATCCTCCTGGACCGGGTCACGAACCCATGTCCCCCGCATCAGCAGGCAGACTCTCAATGACTGCGCCACCAGGGAAGCCCCCATTTGTTTATTTTTGTTTTTATTTCTGTTACTCTAGGAGGTGGATCAAAAAAGATCTTGCTGTGATTTATGTCAAAGAGTGTTCTTCCTGTGTTTTCCTCTAAGAGTTTTATAGTGTCTGGTCGCACATTTAGGTCTCTAATCCATTTTGAGTTTATTTTTCTGTATGGCATTAGGGACTGTTCTAATTTCATTCTTTTACATGTAGCTGTCCAGTTTGCCCAGCACCACTTATTGAAGAGGCTGTCTTTTCTCCATTGTATATCCTTGCTTCCTTTGTCATAGATTAGTTGACCATAGGTACGTGGGTTTATCTCTGGGCTTTCTATCTTGTTGCATTGATCGGTATTTCTGTTTTTGTGCCAGTACCTTATTGTCTTGATTACTGTTGCTTTGTATTATAGTCTGAAGTCAGGGAGTCTGATTCCTCCAGCTCTGTTTTTTTCCCTCAAGACTGCTTTGGCTATTTGGGGTCTTTTGTGTCTCCATACAAATTTTAAAATTTTTTGTTCTAGTTCTGTAAAAAATGCCATTGGTAATTTGATAGGGATTGCATTGAATCTGTAGATTGCTTTGGGTAGTAGAGTCATTTTCACAATATTGATTCTTCCAATCCAAGAACATGGTATATCCCTCCATCTGTTGGTATCATCTTTAATTTCTTTCATCAGTGTCTTATAGTTTTCTGCATACAGGTCTTTTGTCTCCCTAGGTAGGTTTATTCCTAGTTATTTTATTCTTTTTGTTGCAGTGGTAAATGGGAGTGTTTCCTTTATTTCTCTTTCATATTTTTCATCATTAGTGTATAGGAATGCAAGAGATTTCTATGCATTAATTTTGTAACCTGCAACTTCACCAAATTCATTGATTAGCTCTAGTAGTTTTCTGGTAGCATCTTTAGGATTCTCTATGTATAGTATCATGTCTGCAAACAGTGACAGTTTTACTTCTTCTTTTCCAATTTGTATTCCTTTTATTTCTTTTTCTCTTCTGATTGCCGTGGCTAGGACTTCCAAAACTATGTTGAATAATAGTGGTGAGAGTGGACATCCTTGTTTTGTTCCTGATCTTAGAGGAAATGCTTTCAGTTTTTCACCATTTAGAATGATGTTTGCTGTGGGTTTGTCGTATATGGCCTTTATCATGTTGAAGTAGATTCCCTCTATGACCATGTTCTGGAGAATTTTTTAACATACATGGGTGTTGAATTTTGTCAAAAGCTTTTTCTTCATCTACTGAGATGATCATATGGTTTTTCTTCTTCAGTTTGTTAATGTGGTGTATCACATTGATTGATTTGCGTATATTGAAGAACCCTTGCATCTCTGGGATAAATCCCACTTGATCATGGTGTATGATCCTTTTAATGTGCTGTTGGATTCTGTTTGCTAGTATTTTGTTGAGGATTTCTGCATCTATATTCATCAGTGATATTGGTCTGTCATTTTCTTTTTTTGTAGTATCTCTGGTACTGGTATCAGGGTGATGGTGGCCTCGTAGAATGAGTTCGGGAGTGTTCCTTCCTCTGCAATTTTTTGGAAGAGTTTGAGAAGGATGGGTGTTAGCTCTTCTTTAAATGCTTGATGGAATTCACCTTTGAAGCCATCTGGTCCTGGAATCCTATTTGTTGGAAGGTTTTTAATCACAGTTTCAATTTCAGTGCTTGTGATTGGTCTGTTTATATTGTCTATTTCTTCCTGGTTCAGTCTTGGAAGGTTGTGCTTTTCTAAGAATTTGTCCATTTCTTCCAGGTTGTCCATTTTATTGGCATAGAGTTGCTTGTAGTAGTCTCTTAGGATGCTTTGTATTTCTGTGGTGTCTGTTGTAACTTCTCCTTTTTCTTTTCTAATTTTATTGATTTGAGTTCTCTTCCTCTTTTTCTTAATGAGTCTGGCTAATGTTTTATCTATTTTGTTTACCTTCTCATAGAACCAGCTTTTAGTTTTATTGATCTTTGACATTGTTTTCTTTGTTGCTATTTCATTTATTTCTGCTCTGCTCTTTATGATTTCTTTCCTTCTGCTAACTTGGGTTTTGTTTGTTCTTCTTTCTCTAGTTCCTTTAGGTGTAAGTTCCGATTGTTTATTTGAGAGTTTTCTTGTTTCTTGAGGTAGGCTTGTATAGCTATAAACTTCCCTCTTAGCACTGCTTTTGCTGCATCCCATAAGTTTTGGCTCTTGTTTTCGTTGTCATTTGTCACTAGGTATTTTTTGACTTCCTCTTTGATTTCTTCAGTGATCTCTTGGTTATTTAGTAACGTATTGTTTAGCCTCCATATGTTTGTGTTTTTTACGTTTTTTTCCCTGTAATTCATTTCTAATCTCATAGCATTGTGGTCAGAAAAGGTGCTTGATATGATTTCAAATTTTTTTAATTTACTGAGGTTTGATTTGTGACGCAAGATGTGGTCTATCCTGGAGAATGTTCCATGTGCACTTGAGAAGAAAGTGTAATCTGCTGTTTTCTGATGGAATGTCCTATAAATATCAATTAAATCTTCTGGTCTATTGTGTCATTTAAGGCTTGTGTTTCCTTATTAATTTTCTGTTTGGATGATCTGTCCATTGGTGTAAGTGAGGTGTTAAAGACCCCAACTATTATTGTGTTACTGTCGATTTCCTCTTTTAGAGCTGTTAGTAGTTGCCTTATGTATTCAGGTCCTCCTATATCGGGTGCATAAATAATTACAATTGTTATATCTTCTTCTTGTATTGATCCCTTGATCATTATGTAGTGTCCTTCCTTGTCTCTTGTAACATTCTTTATTTTAAAGTCTATTTTATCTGATATGAGTATTGCTACTCTAGCTTTCTTTTGATTTCCATTTGCATGGAATATCTTTTTCCATCCCCTCACTTTCAGTCTGTATGTGTCCCTAGGTCTGAAGTGGGTCTCTTGTACCCAGCATATATATGGGTCTTGTTTTGGTATCCATTCAGCAAGTCTGTGTCTTTTGATTGGAGCATTTAATCCATTCACGTTTAAGGTAATTATCGATATGTATGTTCCTATGACCATTTTCTTAATTGTTTTGTGTTTGTTTTTGTAGGTCCTTTTCTTCTCTTGTGTTTCCCACTTACAGAACTTCCTTTAGCATTTGTTGTAGAGCTGGTTTGGTGGTGCTGAAGTCTCTTAGCTTTTGCTTGTGTAAAGCTTTTGATCTCTCCATCGAATCTGAATGAGATCCTTGCAGCGTACAGTAATCTTGGTTGTAGGTTCTTCCCTTTCATCACTTTAAGTACATCATGCCACTCCCTTATGGCTTGTAGAGTTTCTGCTGAGAAATTAGCTGTTAACCTTATGGGAGTTTCCTTGTATGTTATTTGTCATTTTTCCCTTGCTGCTTTCAATAATTTTTCTTTGTCTTTAATTTTTGCCAATTTGATTACTATGTGTCTCAGCGTGTTTCTCCTTGAGTTTATCCTGTATGGGACTCTCTGTGCTTCCTGGGCTTGGGCGGCTCTTTCCTTTCCCATGTTAGGGAAGTTTTCGACTATAATCTCTTCAAATATTTTCTTGGGTTCTTTCTCTCTCTCTTCTCCTTCTGGGACCCCTATGATGTGAATGTTGTTGTGCTTAATGTCCCAGAGGTCTCTTAGGCTGTGTTCATTTCTTTTCATTCTTTTTTCTTTATTCTGTTCCGCAGCAGTGAATTCCTCCATTCTGTCTTCCAGGTCACTTATCCATTCTTCTGCCTCAGTTATCCTGCTATTGATTCCTTCTAGTGTATTGTTCATATCAGTTATTGTATTGTTCATCTCTGTTTGTTTGTTCTTTCATTCTTCTAGATCTTTGTTAAACATTTCTTGCATCTTCTGGATCTTTGCCTCCATTCTGTTTCCGAGGTCGTGGATCATCTTCACTATCATTATTCTGAATTGTTTTTCTGGAAGGTTGCCTATCTCCACTTCATTTAGTTGTTTTTCTGGAGTTTTATCTTTTTCCTTCATCTGGTGCATAGCCCTCTGCCTTTTCATCTTGTGTATCTTTCTGTGAATGTGGTTTTTGTCCCACAGGCTGCAGGATTGTAGTTCTCCTTGCTTCTGCTGTCTGCCCTCTGAGTGGGAGGATTATTCCAACTATTTTGCGTAATGGGCAGGGATTTCCAGGAATTGAGCCATCACCCACTTTTTGACCTTTCATGGAATGACCTCAGAACTGTCATGGTGCCTGGGGGTGTGCATTTAACTTGCTGATGTATTACAATGAGCGTATACTGAGGCTCAAGGTCAAGTGGAAGTCAATCATCTGCCTTCTTGGACCTAGTTGGTTTTAACCAGTTTATGTCATGTCCTCAATGGCTGTTATTCTTTTAAAGGTTGTGCCCTGCCCCCTTCTTGCCTCATGAGTATAAACAAAAGCTTCGTGATAGACCAGAATTGCTACTTTAACTTTTCAACCATTTTTACAAAACATGTCTTGCCATATTCCAGAATCAGAGTAAAAGAGAAGCCAGGGGTGGCAAGTTTGAAAATGTATAAATTTAATTCCAAAGCTGTAAATTGGGAGTACCCATTCATTCTCTCATTTAACAAATATTTACTGAGTATGTGCTAGTGTACTAGGTGCTTGGGTTACAATGATGAACAAAAGATGGATACGGTCCCTGTCCATTTCACCATCTCCACATCACCACATGTCTCTTTTGGGCAACTCTGTTTATCTGCTCACTGACGTGTCCGCTTACCCTCTGATCTCCCTTTGATCCAGGCAGAAGAACCTTTCTGTTACTAATTTGGCCACCTGGAATCTGTGCCTGGGTCCTAGCCTGGGCCGATACCCTTTGTCTTGGCCAGGGAGGTTCTTTTTCTGCTCAGATTTGCATAGCCAATAATGAGAGTGATGCTGAGACTGAAACGGTGCAAGCTTTATAATGGCCAAAGAATGGAGAAGCAGGAACTTGTTTCCAAATTAACTTCTTAATTTGATTCTGGTGGAGACACCACTTATATAGGAGGATGGAGGTGAAAAGGAGGGAATTGAAGAGAGTGGGAGGAATATTCCTGACTTATCCAAGAACAGGGGTGTGCTTCAGACCTGGAACTGAGGCAACACTGCTTTTCAGTCCTTGTATGGTCTTTTCAGTTTGTTGTCATGGCAACTGTCAACTGTCATGGCACTGATGGGTGTGTCATTTAGCATGCTAATGTATTACAATAAGCATATAATGAGGCTCAAGGTCCACTAGAAGTCAAATCTTCTGCCATCTTGGACCTAGTTGGTTTTAACCAGTTCTTGTTTTTCTCTTTGCAGCTTCCTCCTGAAACTCAGATAAGAGCAATTGGTTTCCATTTGAGGGAGGGAAAGGTGCATGATCCTGGGGCAACAGCCTTGGAAACGTTTTGATAATGCTTAAAACTCCTCTTTAAAACCTGTAGGAGCTCCACTTAAGGAACAGTGACCCACTCCTCAGAAACAACCATAACTAGTGACCTTTTTATTATATATATGTATACATAAACCAACCATTAAAATCTCTGGAGATTGTCCTAAGGCCATGTAGTAAAGTGTTGCAGGAGAGGGAGATGTCATGTCCTGGGACCCACAGGAGTCCTTAGGACAGACCACCAAGTGAGGGTCCTTGGCTTTTTGTAGGAAAACATTGAAGAGTGAGCCTTAGTAAAGGGAAAGCAAGTTTATTTAGAGAAACACATTCGTAGGCCAAAGGTGGTTCAGTCTCAGAAGGCTCAGAATGTGAGTGGCCCCAGGGCATGGGGTCATCTCAGTATGTGAGAGCTGCCCCCAGGCATGGGGGAGTAGGTTTTTATGGGCTGAGTAATTTCATAGGCTAATGAGTGGGAGGAAAAATCTTGCTGTTTTGGGAAAGGGTGGGGATTGGGCCACTGCCCACTTTTTGGCCTTTTATGGTCTGCCTTGGAACTGCCATGGCATAAGGGGGAGTGATTTTTACTATTACAATGAAGGTCTAATGAGTTAAATGTCAATGACAGGACTATTCTCAAAGCCACCATGGTTTCAGCTAGTTCCAGCCAGTCTTTATCGAATCCCAACAGCTGAGTCCCTTCTCCATTATCTAACATTTGTGTCCTGCCCCTTTCTGTCCTGTCTCCAAATGAAGAAACCTTTATTAAAGAAATTCTCTTAGTAGATCTTGGTCAGAACGATAGAAGTCTGTGGCACAAGCTGCTCCCTCCCTGCTTCCCATCACAGCTTGATGACAGAAGCTCAGGTCTGGGAAGGTATCACCGAGGAAAATGAAGCTCCTTCTCCTCTCAGCTCCCAGTCAAGGCATGCGGAGGGACAGGCCAGCAGCATCTCTCATGCCGCGGCTCTGGGGAGTGTGGCTGAGAGGTGAGGGGCTTCCTTCCTCCACCCAGTGAGGCGGAAAGCTCTGCCCTGGTGCCCAGTCATATCTCTAATCTCGGAGACAAGAGTTTTGAGTGAAGTAGAAAAGAATAGCTTTATTGCTTTGCCAAGCAAGGGGGGACTCAGTAGACTCCTGCCCTCGGGAAAACTAAAACTACGTGTCCCAAGCTGGGAGGATTTGATGAAGAGATTCATAGTAATAGTTCAAAGGTAGGGTTGCTGACAAGATTAGGGTGTGGGCAGGGCTTGCAGGTCTCCTAATCTTGAGGAGCTTTTTTGATCGCTTTAGTCTTGCCTCAGGTGGTTTCTTGGCTGGTCCTCCCTTGACTAGGAACAGTTTGAATCTGCCCTTTGGAACTCAGGGAAGGTCATGGAGGCTCTAGTCTTGCTTACAAGAAACAGGGGACAAAAAGGCCTCCATGCCCAGGAGCCCCACAGGGCCCCGCTCAATTTCACCAAAACCCATGTATAGGTGGAGTCTCTATCCAAGGCATGGCAGACCAAGGACACTGGAGACCCAATAACTCTTTCTCCAGCTTGCTTGCAGGGTGGAGGTTTTGCAGAAATCTTAGGTAAGCAGTTGGATATAGGATTCTGGAACTCAGAGAACTTGAGACTGTGGATACGCAAAACCAAGCTGGGAAAGTGTGGTCACCTCCGGGGAACCAGTTCTCCTTCAGTCCCAGGTCTGAGGCTCCAGAGGGACAAATGATCACTACTACTGCTGTCAGCCTCTGGCTCCAGTTCTGCCTTGCCCCACTGGACTGTCAAAGGCCTGGGGTGTCTTTCACTATGCCTCTCCCGCTGTCAAATTCCTGCTCATTCTGCAAGACCCTTCTTTCTCTGAACCCCACTTTGCAGGAGGGGTGTGCCCTGGCTCCTAGGGATTCTTTTGTAATGAGCTGGTCCCAAGGAGAGAAACAATTTCTAAGAGTTAATGAAAAGCTCCTTTTGTGTCTCCTACTTTAATTTGATCCCTTTAGCTTGAATCCCAGCGGAGGTGTGTGTGCTGAATTCTGAGGGTGGAGGAAGTATTTTTCTTTTAGCTCTCAAAGGTCAGGCAGCAAGCCTTAGTCATGCTAGTGGAGATCTAACCTTTCATGGCCTCTGAGAGTTTTCCAGCTCAAGGGATTTTCCAAAGTCTCTCAAATGAGGCCTTTGTCTCCAAATCACAGTGATAATTGCTAGCAAAGTCAGAGCTTGAACTGAGGTCTTCTGATGTGAAGGCTAGTGCTTTCTTCACCGGCAACTCTCTCTTGTAATATTTGACTTTTTAATGGCTCTTTCAGCACGAAGTACCATTCCTAGCACATAGTAGTATCACAATAAATATGATGAATAAATAAACCAATAACAGCTACTCTACTCCCTGATTCTTTCTTTTCTCCCTATAGCATAGTGGGGAGTAAAGAAAGCAAACTGGCAGAATGTGTTTGGGGTTTCCAAGAAGCAGTATCAGTATGAATGAATGACCTTTGGGATCCCTGCCACTCAAATAATTCAGTCAAGTGGAAATTGAATCTCTGAAGAACTACCGTCCATTCTTAGCACAATCCCTAAAGGATACAAAAACCTAGAACACAGCCAGTAGAAAGTACTAACTCTGATCTGTTGTATAAGCGATATCATGTATAAAGATGGAAGACCAGATACATTTCCAAAATGGCTGAAATACATTTTCACGGCTACCACAGGCGTGGGTTTAGAAGCAGAGGGCTCCCAGGTAGTCTTAGGGTGTGTTTGTTGAAATGAGTCAAATTTAATTGAATTGGATTGATTTCTTCTGTGACTACTCTAGGGGTCAGAGTTTTGTCTTTCAAGGTCCTGGGAACAAGACTCTAGAGGACGTCTATTGTTTTCTGCCCTCGTTCATCAATTCACCCTCCCTCTAGAAGTACTCTGCTTTACCCCTGAGAAGCTCTCCCTCCTCCATTCTCAGCCTCTGTGGCTTGGGCAAGGTTAAGCCAATGCCAAGCTCCAGAGGGGACCATGGACTTCAGACATGGCTAGTTAGTTGTTGCAGAGTCAATGAGCCATAATGAAGGATTTTTATAAGACACATAAGGCAGAGACTCTCACTCTTTACACTGAAGGTAGATTTGAGATCTTCTCGGATTTCTTTCCAATCTCCACCCTACCATCAGCACGCTACCTTTAAAAGGTAACTTGTGCTAGGAAACAAGTGTTTTTTTGGAGATCATATAGCTAAGAGGTCGTGAAGCCAAACCATGGCCTGGGATTTTGGATTCAAATACTTTGCTGTCCACTCATCACATTTTTAAAAATCATTAGGAGCCATTGTTGATTCCATTTTCTGGCTGTAGCCATATACTTTAGAGCTGCACTGTATAATATGGTAGGTGCTAGCCTTATGTAGCTACTTAAATTCAAATTAATTGAAAATAAATAAAATTTAAACTCAGTTCCTCAGTCATTCTAGTCTCATTCCAAGCACACTCTAGCCACATATGGGTAGTGACTGCCAGATTGGACAACACAGATAAAGTACATTTATATCGCCACAGAAAGTTCTGATGGACAGCATTGCTCTAGAGACAGATTTCCTTCTTTAGCCAAAGTTGCTAGGGTCAGAATCCCTGATAGAATCTTTCTACTCTTCAAATGGCAAATGAGGCTAATAGATAGATGATGAAATATGAGCTGTTCAGTCATCTATTCCATACTTTTTAAACACTTAGATGGGATGAATAGGTCCTAGCCCCTCACCTCTGGGATGGGTAAATTTGAAACATGCTACTTAGTAAGGGATGATTAATCTGTTGTTATATCAAGCATTTTGAAATTATATAAATAAATATAAATTAAAACGTGCATCTCTCTACGCTGCTCTGATCTCGTATGTGATTATACGTTTCTTGGGAGTTTGAAGAACATGATATTTCATCCTCAAGCTGGTGATTCATTAAGAATACATTTCTCAATGACATTTCCACAGATCATCATTCTCCAAGCAGGAGCTCTCTGCCTAGGTCTGGGCCCATTTCCCCTTCAGATTAAAACCCTCTGGGAAAAAAGATCTAATCATTTCCATTCAAACAAGCAGTAAGGCTCTCCAACTGAAAATTTGTAGCAGATATTCAAGTTGGGAAATGGTAACTATGGCATAAAATAAACCTTCTTTATTGGACAGAATATTCAAATAAACGATTGTATTGTCACCTAGATACCACTAGTGAGTTATTCTTCCAGGGGGAAAAAAAAAACTAGTTTGGCTTTGTTGTCTGTCAAACGGAAAAATAAATGATGAACAGATAACACATAGGACCCAGGATGACCATTTCTTTTTGGTTTGACATGAATAGGGTGTATTTGCAAACATTCCCCATTCACTTGTATGAAGTAATTAGAAAAAAAGCACACAATTTTCACAAAATGGGAGGGGGTGTGGTCAGATTTTAGCCCAAGGGCTCCCTTGTTGGGTGGATAATTTAGTATCAGAAGGTAGCCATGGAGAACATGAAAGTTACTCATGTGAGTAAATATGCAACTAATGATGCCCACAGTTACTTAATTGCAGGCATGCTTAAACTGCTTTTGCCATTTTTGGAGCCTGCTTATGGCTAATTGTGGCTGCAAGTGAGTAACTACAGGTGCAATCAGATGTGTTTCTAATTTTTACATTTGTGCTGACAGCAGGAGAATAAACTGCCCCTTCTAAAAAGGGGAGTTGTAAAAGGAGGGCTGAAATTAGTTCTTTCAAGTTCAGGGAGGATGGAACAGCCTCCAACATGAAAAAAAAAACACAAGTCATTTATTTAATGTTTAACAGAGGAAAATCCTAGATCATCAACCAACCTTCAGCCAGATTCCAGGCCCATCTATGCATCTTCCCCTTTCCCTGAGGTCCTCCCACTCGGATTCCTGCTACTGCTCCTACCAAAAGGGGCCTTTTACATTCTCCTTATAACCCTACAACTCCTGTCCCATCATGGAATAGACACTTTTTTTTTTTTTTTGTACGCGGGCCTCTCACTGCTGTGGCCTCTCCCGTTGCGGAGCACAGGCTCCGGGTGCGCAGGCTCAGCGGCCATGGCTCACGGGCCCAGCCGCTCCGCGGCACGAACCCGTGTCCCCCGCACCGGCAAGTGGACCCCCAACCACTGCGCCACCAGGGAAACCCGACACTATTTTTTAATGTTATCTCCTGCATGGTCACATTTACTCTACAAATAACTTTTACACATGTTGTAATGCATATGTGCACAAATGAACTCTGATATATACCCTTGGGACAGGCGGTTAGCTTTTGAAGTTCTCTTACCAGGAATTAACACCCCAGAGATGGCTATGGAACACTTCAAATATCCTTATCAAAATCTCACTTGGTTTTTAATTCCTATAAGGAATGTTAGAAATATTTTTGAACAGGTAAAATGAGTGCTGGAACAAGGCATTTGGTTGACTAGGAAATAGAAGCCCCACGGCTCTTGCGTGGCTGAGTATACAGCTCCAGCAAGCTCAGGGGACACACTCCACCTGAGAAGTGATTGTGGTTGCATTGCCTGTAGTGCCTGCTGCTTGTGGTAAATGGATCCCCAAAGCCTCAAGAACCAGTCACAGGACTGTTCTTGTACCTGCTGGCGAGTAAAACATTTGCAGTTTTGGCAGAATTAGGTCTGAGTCCTCACCTGGTGTGGAAGTTGTAAGGTAGAGCATGTATGCCTCAACCCACCTGTGTGCACTAGAGCTACTGACATTTACCCCAAGAGCCTGGCAGTTGCTGACTGGCCAAATTAGTTTGGGTCAGTTCAGAACATTTTGATTTTCTCCTAAAATAGTTCTCATGGGTTTATATTTCCAAAACAAATGAAATAAAAAACAAGGATATATATAATTATAAACAGATAACGAAATAAACAACAAGGGTATAGAGGAAATATGTAGTTACAGACGGCACCAAATGCGGAGAAATAGACACATTATTTTAGGTTCAGGAAATCACCTTCTACCCAAGGGAGGAAATGTAAATGACTCCCTTTGTGTACATCTTGCCTGGCCTCTGGCCCACCTAGGCCCTGCCTTTCTCCAAGCGCTGTGAATCATCTTTTCCCTGCCTCATAAGAGTTGCTGGTTAATCACTCAAACTACTCTCCATTCCGCAAACAGTATCAGATATCCATTCTGCGTGTTCTGGGCTCTGTGGTGACTCATTGGGATAAATTGGACAGGCTCCCTGCCCAAGGGATGCTTTCCTGTAAGTAAGCCCTCTGCTCCATTAATCATGCACTCTTCTGGTTTGGGGCCTGAGATACAAGTTTTATCCACAGCCAATGGCAGAACTGTGAGGACTGGTGAGTAATGAGGTAGAGAAAATGTTGGTCACCAGAACCCTCTTAGGGTGAGCTCTCTGTTTGATTAGAAGAAATACTTTGCAATGACATTCGGGGTGGAAGGTGAAGTCCCAAGGGCCTTGTCCATCAAGGAAAGATGTCTGCTAAACTGCTTTGCATGACACAAGGAGACGCAGAGAACTGGGTAGGGCAGAGAAGGGGGAGGCCAGGGAGGTGGAGGGAAGAGTGTGCAGCCACAATGCAACAGCGGAGGTGTCTGCTGCACGATGGAACCCTTTGTGTGGATACACAGATCTTTGGTCAAATATGCTAAACGAATGAGATGTTTAGCATGTGTGATTATCTTGTAGAGATTGGTGAAGAGGTTGAGTTTGGCATCTGGACTGATGCTGAACACTACCTCTGGGTTTTTTAGTTTCATAAACCCAGGTATTCCTTTTTTTTGCTTAAGCCAGTCTGGTTCTCTCTGTCTCACTCACAGACACACACACACACATACACACACACACACACACACGAGCATACACGCACACTGTCCTACCCTTCCCCATGGTGATAGAGAAGGAGCAATAGGTAGAGGCAGGTAAAAGGAGGATTATTCTATCATACTGTAACATGACAGGCTGAGGGCATGAGTGGGCTAGGAGAAATGGGCATGGTGCCCAGGGCTTGGGCAGCCACAAGTCAGAGGATGATTAGACAATAGCAATCAACGACTTATAAAGGCTAGGGGTCAAGGCCACAGAGATTTTTCAAAATCCAGGCAAATAATCACCACTCATGGGTCTGCCAGTGCTGTGGGATTGAGTGTGGCTGAGGATCAAATGGTCAAACATTTCCTCAGCACGGTGATATGCCAGGCCCAGTGTTAGAGATTCTACAGGGATGGAGACACTGCCCCCTTTCTCCAGATGAGAGATCTTTAGGTCCAGTAGCAAAACTACAGCATTAGGAAGCTCAGAAGAATCTGGCAGGGTAGGGAAGCCTTCCACAAGGAGGTGGTTCTTGCTGTCAGCTTTGGAAGATAAATAGGAGTTAGGCAGATGTGTGAGGAAAGGTCTTCCAGGCAGAGAGGTTGGCCTGTGCAAACGGCAGAGGCCTGAGAGTCAGGGGGACTGAGGCAGGAGATGAGGTTCTCCAAAATCAAAAAGGCTTTACCTGGAAAGGAGAGAAGCCTGGAACAGACCCTCCCCTCATGGCCCTTGGAAAGAATCAATGCTGCTGACACTTTGCTTTCAGACTTCTAGCCTCCAGAACTGTGAGAAAATTAATTTCTGTTGTTTATGTCAGAGTCTGTGACACTTTGTTGTGGCAGCTCTAGTAAACTAATATAGCAGGTTTGAATTCTGGCTCAGCTGCATCTCAGCTATGCAAACTTGGGTGAGTTACATAATCTCTCTGTCTCACTTTCTTTACCTGTGAAATGAAGATAGTCATCAGAGCTATGTCGTGATAAATGATACATATAATGTGTTTAGCTTAGTGTCTAGCCTGAAGTCAGCTCTCAATCAATGCTAGCTGCCATTATTATTTTGGTTATTATTATAATATTAGTTTCTTGGGAATTTTTTTAGCTTCATGATGTAGTGCTACTGTAATGAAACTTAAATGGCTCTAAATTTTTTTATGAATTCCTCTTTACAGTCATAATCAAGAATGTAGTCAGGGGAGTTCCCTGGTGGCCTAGTGCTTAGGATCCCGGGCTTTCACTGCTGTGACCCATGTCCAGTCCCTGCTCGGGGAACTGAGATCCCACAAGCTGCCCAGCATGACAAAAAAAGACAAAGAATGTAGTCAGGCCTGCAGGAGTAACTCCTGACACTCTCACATGTCTGGGGTAGAAAACTTATTTTAATGAAAAACCCCAGGAAGGTCTCCTCAGAAGGCCACCTGGCAGGGGGCTGGATCCCCTAAATCACCTGGATCCCCTAAGATCACGTGTCAATCTGAGAAGTTGCATCATCCCTTCACTCTGGACCTCACCCTGATCCTTTTCCGAGCTGAAAAACCAAAGCTTCCTCACAAGCAGAACACATGCCCAGATCTAAAATACATTTCCTGCCGAAACAGATTTCATGTGCCTCCTGGTCATGCTTGAAGGAAACCTACATCCCTGCTGGGTTTTGCTGTTGTTTTGTTTTATATTTTTACCATTTTATTGTGGAGAATCTCAAACATACCCAGAAGTAGACAAAAATAGCTTAAAAGCCCCAGGTGTCCATCATCAACTCATGACCAAGCCTGCCCATCCACTCTCAATCCCTCTCAATTTTTTAAAAAAAATTTAATTTTATTTATTTTTTATACAGCAGGTTCTTATAAGTTATCTATTTTATACATATCCTCTCAATAATTTTAAAGAATATTCCAGACCTTATATAATTTCACCATTAATGTTTGATTATGTATCTTTAAAAGATGAGTTTTAAAATTTTAAAAAACCATTATTACATGACTTAATTAACAATATAATATTATTCATAATATAATATTCAGTCAATATTCAAATTTCCTTTCTCATAACCTCATAACTTTTAAAATAGTTTGTTTGAATGAAGATTAAAATTATCTTATTATTTAAATATGATTTGCACATTGCAATTAATTAATACAGTTGACCCTAGAAAATATGAGTTTGAAGTATACAGGGCCACTTTTAGGCAGATATTTTCAATAGTAAGTACTGTAAATGCTACATAATCCTAGGTTTGTTGAATCTGTGGATGGAGAGCAGCAGATACAGAAGAAACACGTACAAGCAGGGCCGACTGCGGATTTTTGACTCTGTAAGGGTCAGCGCCCCTAACCTGTAACTCTCACATTGGTCAAGGGTCACCTGTATACCTTTCAAGTTTCTTTTAATCTATAGGTTTCTCTTTATTTGTTGAAACCTGGTTGTTTGTTCTGTAGAGTTTCTCACAGTCTGGATTTTGCATTCATCCCTGTGGTGGCATTTACCATGTTGCTCCGTCTTATGCCTTTCTTGTACATTGGTGGTTAAAACTAGGGTCTTGATCAAACCCAGGCTCAATTTTTTAGCCAGACTACTTTGTAAGTGGGGTTGTATTCTTCCACCAGGAGACATATAATGTCTGGTTGTCTCTCTCCTGCTTGTTTTTCCCTCCTTTTTTAAAAAAAATTTATTTATGTATTTATTTTTGGCTGTGTTGGGTCTTCGTTTCTCTGCGCAGGCTTTCTCTAGTTACGGCAAGCGGGGGCTACTCTTCATCGCGGTGCGCAGGCTTCTCATTGTCGTGGCTTCTCTTGTTGTGGAGCACAGGCTCTACACACGCAAGCTCAGTAGTTGTGGCTCACGGGCTTAGTTGCTCCACGGCATGTGGGATCTTCCCAGACCAGGGCTCGAACCCGTGTCCTCTGCATTGGCAGGCATATTCTTAACCACTGCGCCACCAGGGAAGCCCCTTCCCTCCTTCTTGACTTCCTTCCTTCTTTCCTTTCCATATCTCATCTTGCTGCTTCCTGGCAATGGACCTGGATGTTGGGGGTCTGGGGGAGGGGCTTGCCAGCCTTTCTGTCCCCACCTGGGGCATTGCCCTGCCTTATCCCCTTGCTTTCTGTCAATGCTGCCAGCATGGCTTTCCATTACTGTGGGACATCATGGTGCTGCTAAAGATATTCTCAGGCGTGGGTGGGGAAAAAACATGCTGAGAAAACTTCGGAGGATGACATTGAACTTCTTTTGTTCTTCCATGTTAGGGAGTGCCAAATTTGAGCGCTGCTTGACTTGCTAATGATCCAGATGGCAAACCGCTGTCAGGGGATGGACTGTTGGAGGTAGGGAAGTAATTGCAGTACTTTCTTCCTGACCCATGCAGAGTAGGAATATAATTTCCAAATATAACTTGGTGCCCAAAGTTCAAATTTAATGTTTGAAGCCTGAAGTCCAGCCATAGTTGAACCCCATAAGAATGTTCCAGATCCCCTAGACCTTGGTCAACAAAGGAATGCC
>NW_006772073.1:211415-225443 GCF_000442215.2 Lipotes vexillifer
TGGTCAACAAAGGAATGCCGTATATAAAGGATTTGCTCAACCATTTATTGCCCACATGAATATGAAACCCTTGCCCAAGTTCCAGGCTATTTTGTGTCTAGAAGAAAGAAAAAAGTGTTATCAGTTGTCACAGCCAGCCTTTCTGCAAAATAATCTTTCGCTAGATTTAGCAATATTTACAGAGTATCTGTTTTTATTTTACCTCAGTTTCTTCATCAGTTAACCTTACCTTGTTGAACCCTAAGTGTAGCAGATTCTGTCGATGCTCCACCCCACTGGCCCACCTCTGAGTTCATATGCAGCTGGAAGGGGATCGTTCTAGGAACTGGCTGGTTCCTACCTCACGTGCCTGCAGCTCCCAGCTTCTCTTCCTGAAGGTTTTTTCTCATTCCACCAGAAATTACCAGACAGCTCAGGGCATTGCGGAGGTGCTGGTTATTTAAGGCTCCCGGGAGCAACCCTCAACAACTGAAAGATGAAAGTCAATGGATAAATACCTCGACTTCCCCTCACCCTCAGCGGGAGAATTTTGAGATGCATTCTACATGGTCCTTCAGAGCGTTCCCAGCAATATTGATCCATAGTGGGCTTTCCTGCTCATTGGTGCACCTTTTACTGACTTTTCTCCCTCTCCAGTCTTAGGTTCTTCATTGTTTCACTTGAACTTCCTGGGATTACTTCCCAAATAAGCCATCTCTTCCCAATTTCTTGTGTAAAGGGCTGCTTTTGGGGGAACAGAAACTAAGACAGGGAATAAATGTGTAAGCTACCTTAAAACCTTTTGGAACAAGTGAGTACAAATAAATAAATAAAATATGGAGAATTCTGTGCTGAGTGGCTTCATATGTTCCTTATCTCCAGTCCTTCTAGTTATCGATAGCCCCATTTTCCAGTTGATGAAACTGAGAATAAATCATTAAGAGAATTTTCCAAGGGAATTCCCTGGCGGTGGTTAAGACTGAGTTTTCTCACTGCCGGAGGCCCCAGGTTTGATCCCTGGTCGGGGAACTAAAATCCTGCAAGCCCCGCGGCAAGGCCAAAAAAAAAAAGAACTGCCCAAGATCATATAACTAGTATGAGCTAAGATGCAAGTCCATCACTGCCATCAATATTGTCCTGTCTCTTGTTCTCCATTTCGTTCCAGGTGAAAGATTTTCTCTGACAGCTAGTAGATCTGTCTTTCTTTCTTTTTTGTATTGTTCTGTTTGCTTATCTGTATTTTGAATGGAAGAATTTCCTGCCAGTTGAACTTCAACTTGTAAGTGAAAAGGCCCATCTTGATATGGTTTCCTAGCAACAAGTTATGAAACACTTTAAAGCAATTATTCTTCTCAAGCACCTTTCCAAACGTTGAAGCATGTTCATTCACTTCGATCATTAAAATCCCCAAGAGCATTCATTGTGCAGCACACAGTTCTGGTAATTATAAGCTCGTCAACAGGTTGCTTAGTGAGCTGAGAGCAAAGATGGACCACATTCTTCCCAGGAGCTGAGCACTGTGTTTCCAGCCTAGCAGGAAAGGGCAGGGCAGGGCAGACCCACTGTTCTCCGAAGAAATTTTAATTGACTTGTGGGGCGGGGGTAGGAGGAAGAATATTTAACCCCCAAATAGCCATCTGTAAAATGTTGGGCCCATGGCAACACACACAGCTTTAGGGAGGATTTGAATAGCTAAGGCCCAAGTCCACTAAGGCAAGCAGCTTTCTGCTGCTCCTCTGGGCCCTCACATTTACCCAGCCTAGATTTGGACAAAGTCAGGCAAAAGACCCATTTTCTCCCCTGGTCCCTTAAAAATGCAGTTCTGCCCTAAATTAGCCTCTTGCCCTTCAATTTGTGCTTCCTTCCTCTGTCTTTTTCTAAGAATTTTTTTTTTAATCTTTTTTTTTTTTGCGGTACGTGGGCCTCTCACCGTTGTGGCCTCTCCCGTTGCGAAGCACAGGCTCCGGACGCGCAGGCCCAGTGGCCATGGCTCACGGGCCCAGCCGCTCCGCGGCATGTGGGATCTTCCCAGACTGGGGCACGAACCCGTGTCCCCTGCATCGGCAGGCGGACTCCCAACCACTGCGCCACCAGGAAGCCCTATTTTTATCGTTTTAAAGAAAATATATTTATTTATTTTTGGCTGCATCGGGTCTTAGTTGTGGCATCTTTCATTGTGGCACGTGGGCTCTTCATTGCAGCACACAGGCTTAGTTGCCCCGTGGCATGTGGAATCTTAGTTCCCCAACCAGGGATGGAACCCATGTCCCCTGTATTGGAAGGCAGATTCTTAACCCCTGGACCACCAGGGAAGTCCCTATTTTTATCTTTTAAATGTTTTAGTATACAAGTCTGGAAGGGAATCTAGATTGTTGGTGATCACTCTGCAGGCGTAGCAAATAGGAATGATAATTTGGCAAGTTAGAGAGTTGTTGGTCTGGGCTGTTGTTGTGTAGACATCATGCCTGACTCTACTCCACTGGTGAGGATGTCACAACCAGGTCAGTGCATTGGACAAAAGATAAGTGCCCCTGGGAAGTTTTAGACCTAAGGAAGAGGGGAAGATTAAATTTCCTGCTAATCCAGGCAATAGCTTCTAAACATTTTAGATTTACAGAAGCATTCCTGTATACCCTGTGTACCCTTTATCCAGCTTCACCTAATGCCAACATCTTACACAACTATGGTACACTTATCAAAAGCAAGCATCTGTTGTATTTTAGGTGTTCTGTGGAGGGAAATTGTATGAATCCCAAGCTGGTGAAGCTGGATGTGTGCACAAGCACATACACCTATCATACATACATACATGCACACAACAGAGAGGTACACACACAAAACATAATACAGATACGAAGAACACACATGTATACTTAACATACATACAAACACCTCATGTACACACAAAACACACATGCAGATATACACACATACAGATATACACGTGTATAGACACACACAAAACACACAGCACACATACAGTATACACACACAGAGATATACAGATACATGCCCCATACATATAGACACACGTACACATCATACATACAGATATACACACATGCTGTGTCTTAGAATTAGGGGTTCGTACTGTACATCCTGAGATTGTTTCTTGATTAAACTTGAGCTTGTTGATAGAGGCAGAAAGGTGCTGAGAGACAACTAAAGAACACTAGTGATGAAACAGGGCAAGTGGGCAAGACTGACCCTCTTGGCCTGGAGATGATGATGATGATGATTATTATTTTTAATAAATTTATTTATTTTATTTATTTTATTTTTGGCTGTATTGGGGCTTTGTTGCGGCGTGCAGGCTTTCTCTAGTTGAGGTGAGCAGGGGATATTCTTCGCTGCAGTGTGCGGGCTTCTCATTGCGGTGGCTTCTCTTGTTGCGGAGCATGGGCTCTAGGCATGCGGGCTTCAGTAGTTGTGGCCCGTGGGCTCAGTAGTTGTGGCACACGAGCTTCGTTGCTCTGCGGCATGTGGGATCTTCCCGGACCAGTGCTCAAACCCCTGTCCCCTGAGTTGGTAGGCGATTCTTAACCACTGCACCACCAGGGAAGCCCCTGGAAATTATTTCTCCATGGAGATGCGGCTGTCATCTCTCACAGCAGTATTTTGGGTTGCAAAATCTGACCCACCCAGCAGTTTGAGGGAGCCTCATTCAGATAAGCTTCTTACATAAATGGTTCCATCCTCTTCCGCAGGCAGGGCTGGGTACGAGTGGCCAGCCTCGATTGTCTGAATCCTGAGGTAAGGGTTGGGGGCAAAAATGAGAAATGTCTCCACCCCCAGACTTTAGGTTGAGGTTCTGGATGGAGATTAACAGAATTATGAGAGAGGGTGGAGGCTGAAATCTGCCCCAAACCTGCTGTAAGAGGATAATAGTCCTGAGGTGGGTGTCATTCACTGAGATGTAGAGACAAGTGGGCTTTAGAGACACAGGGAAGTAGGAACAGCAAGGAAGAGAGGACCAGAAGTGTAGAATGGAACTTTGGATGAGTTCCAGGTGCAGTGGTCTACTTTGCCTGAGTTTGTGTTGGTTTATGTGGGTCGGTGGGGGGAGGGTTACTTGAAGGAATTAGAGCCATATAGATTAAAAGAGCTTAAGAGTTAGGTTAGTGAGTGTATTAATTATCATTTCTGTGTAACAAACTACCCCCAACACTTAGTGGATTAAACAACAGTAAATATTTTTTTTAATCCCTCATAGTATCTGTGGGTCAGGAAATCAGGAGCACCTTAGCTGGGTAGCTCTGGCTCAAGGTCATTCATGAAATTATAGTCAAGATGTTGGCCAGGACTGCAGTCATATGAGGGCTTGACTGGGGCTGGACAATTTGCTTCCAAGGTGGCTCACACACACAAAAGGCATGTTGATGCTGGCTGTTGGCAGCAGGTCTCAGGTCCTCACTATGTGGGTCTCCTTGTCTGGCTCCTTGCATGTCCTCATGGCATGGTGGCTAGCTTCCTCCAGAGCAGGTGAACCAAGAGAGTAACACAGAAGTCTCAATGCCTCTTATGACTAGCCTTGGGAGGCCCCCTCTCGTGTCTACAGCGTCCTAATGGTCACACAGGTCAGCCTTATTCAGTGTGGGAGGGGACTTTCCAAAGGTGTGACTACCAGGATGCCGTCTTGGGAGCTGACTTGCACAGTGGTTTATCATTTTTATGATAAATTTATTCAGGTTTCATAAAGCATATTTGATTAGACCTGAAACCAAGTCAGTGCAGTTGGTGAAGTCCAAAGTCAGGTGTCCCTGGTAAGATGAAATCTGAGAAGGAACCTGCAGGAAATGTAAGAGAGACAGAGAGAGTGAAGGATGAGATCAGAGCAGTGTGAGTTTGCAGGGAGGTTGGCTGGGGGGAGGCAGGTCACGTGTGCCTTGTTTGCCACAGTAAGGGCTTGGGTATTTTATCCTTTGCATAGTGTCAGGAGCCTTGCCTAAGTGCTTGTGTTCTCCTTTCTGTCTCACCTGTGGAGTTCAAGCGACATGCAAGATTTTGGGGAATTGTGTGGGAAGGAGGCCAGGAAGTGCGAAACACAAACGGAGGACCTGGTAGAGTTTAATAATAGAAGTAATTACTACTGTCAGGAATTACTGTGTGCACCATTTGTGTGTGTGTGTGTGTGTGTGTGTGTGAGAGAGAGAGAGAGAGAGAGAGAGACAGAGACAGAAACAGAGACAGAGACACAGAGAAATAAAGGGACTCAAGAGTCTAGGGATATGGATTGGTAACAGCTATAATAGTATTCTTTTCCTTTAAAAAGTTATTTTAACAAATTCTTACTTTACAATTTTTCCCCTGATTATCCAAGTAATATATATTCATTGTAGAAAGATCAGGGAGAAAGAGATAAGTATAAAAAGATAAGGCAAGAATCATCCACGATACCTCACCCAGAAGCAACACTTAATATTTTGACATTTTCTTGGTACATTTCATTCTTGTCTGCATTTTATTCCTAAACTTGAGATCATATTTTCTCTGTAATTTTGTATTCACTTTCCATAACATTTAACTAGTTCATTTAAAAACTTTTCGTAAGTATTAGTTTTAGAGATGGATGTATATACATATATAATTTCTTCTCTTGTTATACATGCTCAGAAAAAAATTAAATACTCTAGAATTGTATTAGGAAGGAAGAAAAAAATCCTCCCACCTATCACTTCCTAAATCACTGTTGATGGTATAGTTTATACTTTTCAGACATTTTTCTATATATTTATAAGTGTATATAGTTAATGTTGATAGATTTTTGTTTGTTTGTTTGTTTTTTGTACGCGGGCCTCTTACTGCTGTGGCCTCTCCTGTTGCGGAGCACAGGCTCCGGACGCGCAGGCTCAGCGGCCATGGCTCACGGGTCAAGCCGCTCCGCAGCATGTGGGATCTTCCCAGACTGGGGCACGAAACCGTGTTCCCTGCATTGGCAGGCGGACCCCCAACCACTGCGTCACCAGGGAAGCCTGATAGATATTTTTAAATGTTCTATAATTTATTTTACTTCATTGTTACTGTCATGAACATTTTCCATCATCAGTGAATAACACCTCAGCTTATTAAAAAATATTATATTATTTTTTCTGATTTTGAAATAATAATAAATTCTTTAAAAAAAGTATGTTTTATGAGTGTGTAATATTCCATCATTTAGACACCATCATTTATTTAATAGTTACCCTATTATTTTCACTATTTTATTATTATGAACAATCTTGTGAGAATTATCTTGGTAATTTCCTCCTGTATTTCTTATTATTTTCTTTGGCTCAACTCTAAGGGTTAGAATTTTCATGTCAGACTTTAATAACTATGTGATATGTGTTGCTATTTGCTTCCCTATCACAATTTCATGCATTGTAAAAACAGTAATGCCTCATTCAATGATTTTTTTCTTAAAAATATTTATTTAATGAACAAACTGCATTGTAACAAATATTTAAAATTATTAAATATAAATAAAAATCACAATAATACCTCCACCATAATAAATCAACTTTATTTTTCCATATTCTTATTTAATCCTTTTTCATATAGCACATATATACTTTTAGACTAGGGCTTGGCAAACTTTTTCATAAAGCACCAGGTAGTGTTATTTTAGGCTTTGCACACCACACCGTTTCTGTTGAAACCACTCACCTTTGCCATTGCATCATTAAAGCAGCCACAGACAATACATAAATGAATAAGCATGGCTTTGTTCCAATAAAATTTTATTTACAAAGACAGGTGGCCAGCTTATGTTTGTTGACCCCTGTTTTATGGACAGTTGTTCTTATAATATAGATGAAACTGTTTGTTCAGTCATTCATGAACCAAACTTCTAACTTTCTGAAGCTGCTTTGCCTTTTTAATTATTTAATTTTCACTTATGGTTAGTTTCCCCAAATCTTCTTAACCATGCTAGAATTATGGAACTGGAGCTCCCACAATAATTTGTTTTTAGTAATGCAGTAAACTAATGCATTTACCAATTATCAGAATACACTTTTACAAAGGGCTTCAAGTACGATTCTTAAAAGAAAAATATTCATCAGTAACCCCACATCATAGCAAACACCCGTGACTTTTCTCTATCTTGGTCTGTGGGCTTAATTTTGGTTAATTATGTTAATAGAAAAGGTGACACAGCAAGAGTAATTTCGAAAAAAAAAAAAAAGATCACCTCTAGTTCCATTAACCCAACAGATACATTTCCAATTCTTGTCTACCTGCAAACGTATTTTTACATGGCTGCAATTATGTACCTATCTTTTTAAAAATATTCTTTACATTTATTATAATGAACACATATATATATATTTTTTGGCCACACCACACAGGATGCAGGATCTTCCTTCCTCGACCAGGGATCGATCCTATGCCCCCTGCAGTGGAAGCATGGAGTCTTAACCACTGGACCGCCAGTGAAGTCCCATGAACACATAATCTAAGCTATGTAAGTTTGTCCACAGTTTTGATCTTCTAAAGGAATTTCAAACTGCTTTTACCCTTGTCAGAGCAGCTCCCTCTCCATTATTCTGAGGCAGCTTAATCCAATCCAGTTTTTTTATTTGTATATTTTCACTTAATACTATGAAAAAACTTAAATGTACAGAAAAGTTGAAAGAATAGTGTAATAAATACCTACATACTCACTACCTAGCTTCGGCAATTGACAATATTTTACACATACACACACATAATTTTTCTCTCAATCATTTGAAATTAAAGGACAGACATGTCACTTCACTCCTAAACACTTCAGCACATATCTGAACCTAAGAACAATGTTGTTTTCCTCCATAACTGCAATGCAATATCACACTTAAGACAACTAATAATAATCTCTAATATCATCTACCATCTAGTCCATACTCACATTTCCTCAGTTGTTCCCAAAATATCTCATATAGTTCCATTTGGAACTAGCATCCAATTAAGTTTACATATTGCATTTGTTAATTTGCCTTTCAGTCTCTCTTAGTCCAGAAGAGTACCCAGATATTTTTCACTATGAAATTGACTTTTTGAAGTGACTGGGATGATTGCCTTTATTCCACAGTCTGGGTTTGTCTGATTTGTTTCCTCATGATGTCATCTAGATTGTTTGTCTCTGGACTCCCCATACACTGTACACTAAATCTAAAAGCGAAATAGATGGAGGTAAGAATGATAAAAAAATATTTCACCATTTATGCCTATCAACTTTGATTCATTAGACATCCTCTTATACATAAAAATATGTTCTGTGTGGATGGTGGACAAGATCTGCTTTGGAATCAGAGAGGTTTTACAGGTAGAGACCTTGGGAAAATTATTTCATTTCTTTGAGCCTCAGTCTCCCATATGTGAAAAGGGGAGTGACAGACATTTAACAAATGTTTGCTTCCTTCCCCTGGTTTACTTCTGGATCTCACAAGCCTCCACCAAAATAGATATCTCAAAGCACATTTGAAGAGCTGACGTTTCTTAAGTAAGAGAGCAGCAGCAAGATGGCAATCATTTCTGCGGAGACAGTATCATCATAATGCAATATTAGCTACTGTGATCTTCTATCATTTCCTTCCTGGAGAGTTATGACTGTGGCATTGAGGATTTAAGACCTACAGCCTGAACACTACTTACTACAAATCTCTCACAAAGCTGCTGCAATAAATCTCATAGATGAAAGTCATTGCATAAAAAATCCCCAACTCCAGGGAGCTGGCCATTTATTTTCCTAGAAAAGAAGGGCTTTGATGAGAGACCCTCCATGGTCCTTAAACTCCATGGAACAGAAACCAACAAAGCATTCATCACGGAAAGTTGAGTGATGGGCCTAATGAGACCAGCTGGGGAAGGAAGATGGAAAGAGAAGTGCCCCCACCCAAGGCCTGCTCAGGGATTTCCTGTAGCCTAGCGACTGATTCTGCATAGAATCAGCACAACTCAAGGTGTAGTTCCTGGAGACAAATTACCTTCAGAGGCACTAAGTCAGTGGCCTTAACCTGGGCCCAATTGACTCCACAGATTTATTTAGTCTTCATAGTGTTTAAAAATGTTTTTATGGGCTTCCCTGGTGGTGCAGTGGTTGAGAGTCCGCCTGTTGATGCAGGTCCGGGAGGATCCCACATGCCGCGGAGCGGCTAGGCCCGTGAGCCATGGCCATTGAGCCTGCGCGTCCGGAGCCTGTGCTCCGCAACGGGAGAGGCCACAACAGTGAGAGTCCCGCGTACCGCAAAAAAAAAAAAAAAAAAAAGTTTTATTTAGTTCCTAATATTTAGAAATGGAAAATTGGGCCTTCCCTAGTGGCACAGTGGTTAAAAATCCACCTGCCAATGCAGGGGACATGGGTTCGATCCCTGGTCTGGGAAGATCCTGCATACCATGAACAACTAAGCCCGTGTGCCACAACTACTGAATCTGTGCTCTAGAGCCCGTGCTCCCAACAAGAGAAGCCACCGCAATGAGAAGCCTGCGCACCGCAATGAAGAGTAGACCCTGCTCACCGCAATTAGAGAAAGCCCACGCACAGCAACAAAGACCCAACGCAGCCAAAAATAAATAAATAAATAAAATAATTTCTTTTTTGAAAAAGGAAAATTACACAGAAAAAGATAAAATATAGATTTGTGGCTCCTCTAAAGAAACTGAAATATCTGACAACTATGGGTCATATTCCTGCCTCCTCTAGACAGTGTGTACATTCTCCCATTTGCCACATGGCTTTTGCTTCTACCTTACCTGTCCTGTAGGCAATGGAGTTTGCAATCCCCATAATAATCCATCGCCTGGGAATCCATTCGCTCACCCTCTACTCCTACCTCTGCCTTTGCATCAGAAGTGTAAACCTATTGCACACAGAATAGAAAATACAACTGACTGATCCCTCTTAAACCATGACTGATGCCAAAATCTTGGCTTTCTGTACACCGATGCCAAAATGTGATATGGAGACAAAGTTTTGGAGGAGAAAGAAAGAGTAGCTTTATTCTTTGCCAGACAAAGAGGGGACATAGCAGGCTAGTGCCTCAAGAACTGTGCCCCACTCGCTGGGGAATAGGGAGAGGTCTTACAGACAGGGCTCGTGGTCAGAGGTAGGTGATAAAGATCAAGGCAGTGACAGGCTTGCATTCTTCTGATGGGTTGGTAGTGAGGTAAGTAGGAGTCAGCATCATCAACCGTCAGGCTCCAACTGGTCTGGGGTCTATGTGCTTGTGGGCAGCATACCACCATTCACCGTTAACTTCTCGCACCTGGAGGGGGTTTTAGTATCTGCAAAACAGCTCAAAGATATCTTTGTGTGTGTCCGTTGATGGGAATCAAGGACCTTGCTCCAAGGCTGCACTATTGTTTCTCTTGACTGTTTGTTTCTCCCTTGTCTTGCATCCCTCCCCCGCCTTCCCTAATAAACAACTGCTTGAATCTGCCCATTGGAACTCAGGGAAGGTGATGGAGGCTGAATGAAAGCTGTTTTCTGTAATCAAAGAAATGGGGGACACAGGAGATATTTCTAAAAGGGTAGGGAGGCAGCTTGGTGTAAAGCAGAGAGCATCGGCTTTGCTTAAGGAGAGACCTCAGCTCAAATCCCATCTTGCCCTTACAGTGCAGTGTTGTCCAACTTGCTAAGTTCCTCTTGAAACTTTGCTCAAAGTATGCTCATAGCAAAAGAGCTATAATGGGATCTTCCACTTTGGGTGAGGACTAAGTAGAGTAATGGATATTAAATGCCTGACACCTTGGATGTGCCAGCTTCTCCTGGCTTCTGTGACCTCAAGCTCTCTTGGTTCATTCTTTTTCATGGTTTCTTTGCTTCACCTTTTCTGTCTCCTTTGAAGGCACCCCTTCCTGGAACATGCCATAGATGGCAGTGTTCTTCAGGGTTCTATCCTTGACCTGATTCCCCTGCATCCTGAAATGAGCAGGACTCTGTGGGGCTCCCAGGTACAAAACCTTTCCATGTCCCCCGTTTTCTTGTTTGTAGGAAATAGGCATCATTCAGCTTCCTTGACCTTTCCTGAGTTCCAAAGGGCAGATTCAAACAGTTGTTAATCCTGGAAGGAAGGGAATACAGAAACAAGGGAGGAGCAGTCAAGAAACAATAGTGCAGCATTGAGGCAGGGTCCTGGTTTCTCCTCAAGGAATATACGTGACCGTATCTTTGAGCTCTTCTGCAGAACTAAGGCCCCCAGCTAGGTGGAGGATGGCAACTTCAGGCTGAGCACAAGATTCCTGGAGCATCACTGTGTTACCTCACCACCAGCCAGTCAGAAGAAAGTCACACACATTTCAGCCCTCATCCGTATTTTGCCTATAAAAACTTTTACCCCCAAAGGACTGGGGAGTTTGGGGTTTTTGAGCATGAGTCACCCATTCTCCTTACTTTGCCCTACAATAAACATTTCTGTGATCCAAACTCTGATGTTTTGGTTTGTTGGCCTCACTGTGCATCTGGCACACAAACTTTGCCCTTCCCTCTGTTTAATGCTGGTATAGACACACAATTTGATAAGTAGATTACAGTACAATATGACTTTCTGTTTTGCTTTTTTTCACTTATCATTACATAAACTTTTTTTCTTTGCTGAAATACATCCTTCAAGATAAACATTAAATGGCTGCACAATATTCCATTGCATTTCATTTATCTCCATTGCAGATCATAATTTAACTGATCATTCCTTTAGTATTGGACATTTAGGTTGTTCTAATTATGAAAGGCAAGAATGCCAAGGATGTTTTCTTATACCTGGCATTTTTCTGTTTGGGGATTATTTCTCAGCTTGGAAAAGAGAATATTTAAAGAGCAGCCTCAAGGGGGTTTAGATCACAGAAGAAAAGTTCTAGAATCAGGAGTGTTTTGTTTTGTTTTGTTTTGTTTTTGCTTTTTTCCTTTTTGAGACTTAGAAAAAATTCAGTGTGCTGATAAATTGGACACAATCCCAACTATCTGGTCACAGGAAATGAAACTTTGATCTAAAGTCAGATTTCAGGAACACCCAGGAGAGTTTGTAAACCTAGTAAAATCCCAACTGAGCTGCTCTCTTAGGCTCTTCACAAGCACTACGAATCCTGTCCTTTACTTTTCCTTGATTGAAGTGCCTGTAATATGAGAGAGTTCACTAACCAAATTTATGACTCTAATGGCAATGGCCTATTTTCCTGGATCACTCCTCCTAGCCAGCCACTGCACTGTTGCCTATGATCCATGATTGAGAAAGCAATCAACTTCTGACCTACAGAACTGTGAGCTAACAAATGGGTGTTGCTTTAAGCTACTGAGTTTGGGTTAATTTGTTACACAGCAATAGAAAATGAATACACCTACCTTCCTCTTTCATTACTCAGGAAAATACTATAAGACCCATTACTCAGCTGGGCGCCCGTGGAAAAAAGGGTTCTCCAGAACAGAGCACCCATACTGCCCTCTGGTGTAGATCTCGGGTAAAACAGGCATGTGTAAGTACAACTTCCCTTTCTGAGAAAGAATCTGGTTGTCCCAATCCTGATTAATATAACCATGGAAACATTGATGCCAACCTAGCACAGGAGTCTTCTCTTGAGAGTAAAGCAGATCCAGCTGAACAGTTCTACCACCTCCAAAGTTCCCTAATGAGAAACCTAATGCACACAATAACATGTTAATAATAACAGGATAAGGAAAAGGGACAGCTTATCAAAGATTCACATCCTCCCCCTGCCCATGCCAGAGAGGCATGCCTGGGAGCTCCCAAGCTTTACCCAGCAGCCTGCTCCCTGGAACTCCAGACCCATGTGTGCTGTTTGACACTCCTCCCACCCTGCATCCAAACAAAAGCTCCTGGAGGAAGAAGCTTGATTGTCTCCCTAGTTAATCACCTTCCAAATCCCTTCAGGCTTATTCTAAATGAGGACAGCCCCCTCCCGCCATAACCCACCCAGGCTTTGCTCTTCTCTGTAAGCCAGGCTAGCTCAACCACATTTTGACCTTCTTAGTAGACCAAGAAACTCAGAGACTGGGAGGGCACTAGAGCTGTATTTTGTGAATTGCTGAGGTTTCACTTATTCAGCTTTATGCTGGGTGATGATGCTGAAAATTTGGCCTCTGTGCACCAGTGTCAAATTGAATCTCAGAGACAGAGTTTTGGGTGAAATAGAAAAGAATAGCTTTATTGTTTTTCCAGCCAAAGGAAGACACAGTGGGCTCATGCCCCTCAAAACTGTGTGTCCCAATCTGGGAGGATTTGGCGAGGAGTTTTATAGCAATGGTTCAAGAGCAGAGTTGCTGATAAGGGTCAGGGTGTGTGCAGGGCCTGCACTGCTTTAATCTGCTTCAGGTGGGCTCCTGATGAGCTTCTGTGGTTCCTTTAATGTGGTGTCAGGATGTCTCCTGATGAGCTTCTGGAGGTCATCAAATGGTGACCTTCTCTGGAATGAAGAATGCTAACATCTTCCATTTTGGGGGGCGGGTTTAGTTCTGTAAAAGAGTTCAAAGAGGGACTTTCCTGGTGGCGCAGTGGTTAAGAATCCGTCTGCCAGTAGGAGACAGGGGTTCGAGCCCTGGTCTGGGAAGATCCCACATGCCATGGAGCAACTAAGCCTGTGCGCCACAACTACTGAAGCCTGCGCGTCTAGAGCCCATGCTCTGCAGAAAGAGAAGCCACTGCAATGAGAAGCCCACCACCACAATGAAGACCCAACACAGCCATAAATAAATAAATAAACAAATAAATAAATTTATTAAAAATAAAAAAGAGCTCAAAGATCTTGTTATGTGCATCCCTTGAAGGGGAACCAGGACCCTGCCCCAAGGCTGCACTGTTGTTTCTTGGCTGCTCCTCCTTTGTCTCTGTATCCCCTCCCTTCCCTGATTAGCAACTGTTTGAAAGGCTTCCATGCCCAGGAGCCCCACAGGGTCCTGCTCAGTTTCAGTGGGCCCTGCACCTGGCATTGCTAAAGAGGGTTTCAAGAAGGTGCAAAGGCGATATGCTTCCAGGCCAATGATAGTGCATTTCTGCTCCAGGTTCATTCAAGTGCATTTTTTTTTTTTTTTTTTGCGGTACGCGGGCCCCTCACTGTTGTGGCCTCATTCCCGCCCGG
>NW_006772073.1:225494-225992 GCF_000442215.2 Lipotes vexillifer
ACCGGGGCACGAACCCGTGTCCCCTGCATCGGCAGGCGGACTCTCAACCACTGCGCCACCGGGGAAAGCCCCAAGGCATTTTAATAGAACCTAAAGTCAAGGTGGATGCAACCAGTTTCTTTTGCGTTTCAGCCTCATAACCATCTTGTGAGGTAGATAGTATTATCTTTTTATAGATGAGACTTGAAAGGTTAAGTGACTTATCCAAGGTCACAGTCAATAAGCTGTGGGAATTGGGATTCAATTTGATTTAAAAAAAACAAACCTGTATGTGGTATTATGATTTATTTTTAAATAAACTTTTAATTTTAGCATAGTTTTAGATTTACAGAAACACTGTGAAGATAATACAGAGTTTCCATATACCCCACATCCAGAATTTCCTATGATCAATATCATCCATTCGTATGATACATTTGTCACATTAATAAACCAGTATTGATACACTATTATGAACAAAAGTCCATGGTTTGTTCAGATTTCCTCAGTCTTTCCCTA
>NW_006772073.1:226002-239763 GCF_000442215.2 Lipotes vexillifer
TAAGCACCTTTTACCTGTTTCAGGTTCCCATCCAGGATACCACAGTACATTTAATAGGTCTACTTAAGATCTTCTTGGCTGTGGCAGTTTCTCAGACTTTTCTTGTTTTTGATCAACTTTAAAGTTTTGAGGAGTACTGTTCAGGTATTTTAATTTTTTTTTCTGCGGTACTCGGGCCTCTCACTGTTGTGGTCTCTCCCGTTGCGGAGCACAGGCTCCGGATGCGCAGGCTCAGCGGCCATGGCTCACGGGCCCAGCCTCTCCGCGGCATGCGGGATCTTCCCGGACCGGGGCACGAACCCGTGTCCCCTGCATTGGCAGGCAGACTCTCAACTGGGAGTTACCTGATGTTTTCTCATGATTAGACTGGGGTTATGTGTTTTGGGGAGGAAGACCACAGAGGTAAAGCGGCCTTTTTATTACATCATATCAAGGGTGCATGCTCTCACTGTTGATGTTAATCCAGGTCACCTGGCTGAGTTAGTGTTTGCCAGGTTTCTCCATTATACAGTTACTCTTTATTGACTCTTTTTATATTGTACTTATTTGGAATTCTGCACAGGAGATTTGTCTTTTCTCTCCATTCATTTATTTATTCAATCGTTATTAATATCAATATGAACTCATGAATATTTATTCTATGTTTTAGGTTATTATCTAAATTTTGTTGTACATAATTTGATTTTAACCTTATGTGTTTTGTTTGTTTTGTTTTTACAATATATTGCTTGTGGTCTTGATTCTATGACCTGGGGGTGGGGGGGGGTGGTATTTGGCCAGGAGCTGGAATCCTTTCCTGCCACAGCCATACCCCTTTGAGGTTGCCAAGGGACATAAATGCCAGAGGATAAGGCCAGGTAAAGGAATTCTCCCTATCACTGGACTGATCTTTGGCCTCTATCAAATTATAAATTTCAAAAGTTGAAAACATGACTTGGTACAGCCACTATGGAAAACAGTATGGAGTTTCCTCAAAAAACTAAAAATAGAACTACCATATGATCCAGCAATTCCACTCCCTGTATATATCTGAAGAAAATGAAAACATTAATTTGAAAAGATACATGCACCCCAGTGTTCATAGCAATGTTATTTACAATAGCAACCCAAGTGTCCATCAACAGATGAATAGGAACAGAAGATGTAGTGTATATATATCCAACAAAATACTACTCAGCCATAAAAAAGAATAAAATCTTGCCATTTGTGACAACATGGATGGACCTTGAGGGTGTTATGCTTAGCGAAGTAAGTCAAACAGAGATGGATAAATACTGTATGTTATCACTTATATGTAGAATCTAAAAAATTAAACAAATGCATGAATATAACAAAACAGACTCACAGATATAGAGGACAAACTAGTAGTTGCCCATGGAGAGAGGGAAGTGAGGAGGGAGCAAGACAGGGGTAGGGGATCAAGAGGTACAAACTACCATGTATAAAATAAATAAGCTACAAGGATATATTGTACAGCACAAGGAATATAGCCAATATTTTATAACTTTAAATGGAGTATAATCTATAAAAATTTTGAGTCACTCTGTTGTACACCCAAAACTAATATAATATTGTAAATCAATTATATATTAATTTAAAAAGTTGAAAGCATGACTCTTAAAAGTATGGAATAAATACATGTCAGAGATTGTATTTAACTTATTCATTAGTGAGGAAATCAGTAAGATGTTAAAACTGGTTTTAAAGAGTATTTGAGGAACAGGATAATTGTAGGCAATTTTAAAAAGGAACATCAGAATAAGATCACTGGGTTACATACAAAACTGATTTAATGCCCTACAGGGCAACAAAAACCACAACCTTTGGGGTTATTGTAGCTACCAGTCAGAAATCATTTGCATTTCTGCTAGCCACAAATCTACAAGTCAACTGCAATGTCACTGAACCTGAGCCTTAATTAATAGTAAATAGCAATGTCATAGAATGGTACCTTCTCATGAGAAATTAAAGAATTGTTGGATGGGTCTGTTAAACAGTATTCAGTATGACATGAAAAGGACAGGTGCACTTTCTTAAACTTACCATGTTTTGGATAATTTTTCTTAACAATCATACCCCAGTGTCCTCTCCTGTGGAACTGTAGGAAACAACAGGAAAGCATTTTTGCCAGCCTACATAGGTCTAGTGGCTTCCCTATAGGCTCCACTCTGGTTTCACTCCAGGAAATAGAAGGTCCTTCCTGCAGGGGAGGTAGCCTCCAGTCTAGGGAGACAGAAGATTGCAAAGGGAGGCCAGAAAGAGCCCTGGGGGGCTTAACACTTTATTTCCTTCTTACAGCACCACTTCCTGGCACTGTGGTCCACAAAATATTAAACCTGATCAATTCATAGCAAGACCTCTTTCCTTGATTGTGGGGAGACAATGAGGCTTGGCAAAGTGGACAGAACTGGATTTCACTCTAGAAAGTAAAATACCCTACACGGCTTCCAAATTTTAACATCACATAATAGTACTAATTTTTATTTAATGCCTTTTAGGTTGAGTGCTAAGGGCAGGACTATGCCTTGTATAGCTCTGCATTCTTCACAGCATCTGGCATTGGGCCTGGCATAGTGCAGGTGCTCTGTAAAAGACAGCTGTGTGAAGAAGAAGGTACTATAATTTGGGGGTTAGTGTTTTGAGAAGCCTGCACCGATGACTCGCTATTTGTGAGGCCATGCTGTGAGGGGTTGTCTTGAGGACACAGTATTCCGGAAGGAGTAGTTTCTAGAAACACAAGAAAGCCTTTTATTTTTTTAAAATGCCACCCAGATGGCAATATCAAATAATAATAATTATGATGATACTTTTTTTTTTTTTAAAAGAGCCCAGGCCTGACAATGTCTGGCTTTAGATTGTAAATTGGCTCATTATCAGGAAAAAAATATTTATTGAAACACAGTAACAATCAATGGCTCCACATAACCCTGTTGCAAAAATCAGGCAGTTATTTGTACATGTGGTATTTGGTGCATAGCTCCTCAATAGGGATAATTTTGTTCCAAGATGAGCACCAGGGGCAGGAATAGGACAGGGGTCCTGGACTGATCATCTGGAAAATAGGGCTAATTGGGATGCCTCCCTTGGAGGTTTGCTTTATTAAGGTTTGGTTGAGCTCTCAGGAAGCGTTGAATCAAAGACTCCTCAGCACTTATTATTTAAATACAAAACCTCTAGGTGCTTAGACAGTTTGTTTTTCAAGCCTCTCTGTTTTTCTGTGACATTAAGGCTTTCCTAGGAACTTGTCAGCATTCAGCTCACTGCCCCTCAACTTCCTTCTCCAGAAGCATCTTAAATATTATTAAGCATAGAATATACTGAAAGACTCCGATACCTTCAAAGTCACAAATGATGGGAGAATGCAACAGGAGGCCAGCTGGAGCAGTGCTGGCTACAACAAGCAGCCTGTAGGAAATAACCCAGGCTTTAGTGTCAGATGGCTCTGAAGTAGAATCAGGAGCCTAAAGCATAGTAGATATGTGACCGTAGACACCTTATTTAGTGTTACTGAGCTTCAGTTTCCTCCTCAAGAAGAATGGGAATTACACCTGCTTTGTAGTATGGCTTTAAGAATTAGAAATCATATTTGTATAGTTGTTAGAACATAGAAAATACTTAATAAACGATAGCAATTATTATCATCATTCCCCCCCACCCAAAACAAACAAACAAAAAAAACCAAAACACCTGGCAGAAAACCTGGCAGGGAGAAGTGGAGGTTTGGGAATTCTCTCCTTCAGGGTGTCCTGAGCTGGGAACATGGAGAGGAGGGATCTCTGGTTATAAACCTGATGGGAACATCAGTAGCAACTCTGAACTCCCCAGTTCCCTTGAACCTAACCAACATCAGCTGTAAAATAGACATGCCTAACATGTTTAAAGCTGCAAAGAAAGCAGCCAATGGAATGAATGAGACTGAAACAGCATTCATTGTCTTCGACTAGGTTGCAGATTGCCCCACCTCATAAACCAGGAATTGGGGTTCCTGGAGGTAATATAAAATAGTGGTTAGGAGCTCAGACTCTGGAGCCAGACTGTCAGACTCACTCTAATTGCTTCAGTTTCCTTAACCCGAAGATGGGAAATTGTCAGTCAGGATAGGCTAGGTTATGCTGCAATAACAAATGACTCCAAAAAAATCTCAATGACCGACAACAACAAATGGTTCCTTCTTGTTCTCACTACATGTCCTTCATGAGTCGGCTATGGCTCTGCTCCATGCCACTTTCATCCTCAGACCCAGGCTGACAGAGCAGCCACTATTTGGGACACTGCCAGTCATCATGCCACAGTGAAAAGAGAACAGGGCAAAGCACACACTGGCTTTCAAAGCTTCTTCCTGGAAATGACACATGGCACTTCTGCCCTAACTTCATTGACCAAAGAAAATCCTGTATATGGTCACCTCTTAGTCCAGCAGGGCTGGGATATTTAAGTCTGCTATAAGCCAGAGCCCTGCAGAGAGAGAAACCAAAATATTTGGTGGATAGTAATCTAATTTACCACAGATGAAGATAATAAAAGTCCCTACCTCATGGGTTGCCCTGACAACTAAATGAGTTAATTTTATACATAAAGCACTTAGAAGAGTGAATGACACCCATTAAGCATAATATGTGTTTGCTATTATTATTGCTGAACATCATACAGTGGGTTAGTGACAGAGCTGGAATAGATCCCAGGTGCTATAACTGAATGGACAAACAAAATTGCGTGTATTGGGAACTACAGATCCACAGACAACCAAGGACCAAACATACCAAAAACCAATACAAAGCACGTTTTCACTTTTGTTTGTTTGTTGTTGTTTTGGCTTAAACAACAGAATTTTATATTCTCACAATTCTGGAGGCTGGAAATCCAAAAGAAAGTTGCAAGCAGGGTTGGTTTCTGGTTTCTGTTGAGACCTTTCTTCCTGGCTTGTAGACGGTCGCCTCTCACTGGCCTTACTATAAACAGATAATGTAGGGAGCTCCCGGAGAAAGAAAACCAGGCATGGCTTTCTTGACATAAGAGAAGCCATTTTTGGCCTAAGCCACTTTGTGATCTAAGCCTGGCCACAATGCTTGTCCTTGAACAGATCTCAGTAATTAAGTGTCTTAAGCAGACAAAAGAATGCAGGAACAAGCAAGAGAAGTTAATAGCAAAGTTAATCAGTTGTAAAGTCTCTCACTTCCGTTCCAATGATAAAGATTAGCCTGACGCCTTCACCAGCAGATAACTGGAACCTAAGGGATGATGAGGACCTTTTCTGGTGACCTCAGTCAGCTAAAGCTTGGACTCTGCCTACCGCCCAAGCCCCTTCATGAATATGCATGTACCCTTAGCTTAAAACTTCCCCTAATTTGCTATTGTGGGAGACATTTCTTTGGGAAAGATCCCCAATGTTCTCCTTACTGGCTGCAAGTAGTAACAGATCCTTCCTTCTCCGACCTTTGGTTGTGTCTTTTGGCTCAACGCCCACCAGAAGGTGAATCCAGTTTTGGGGTAACATTACATCTGTGCACACACACCCCTGATGTCTCTTCCTCTTCTTATAAGGACCTAGTCTTATTGGATTAGGGAAGCAGGTTTTAAAAAGGGAGAGAGAGGGAGCTGAGGGAGAAGGGGTAGAGGGAAAGGTGCAGGAGAAAGAATGAGTGAGAGAGACAGGGAGGCGAGAGACCCCAGCCTGCAAAAGTACAGTGCTAGTACCTCTTTCTCAGTCCTCTAATTGTTCTGCTCAACCTTGAGTCAGCAGCTGTATGGGATGGTCGGAGCTCTCACCGAGAAAGGAAATTTCCCCTGGGTTCCAGCCTTAGGTGATGAGTGCATTTCTAGCTCAGAGGGGCTCAGCGCTGGGCTGAAATCAAGGTGAGAGTTAGGCTCTCATTAGAAGCAGGAAAGCTCTACCTGTGACGCAGGGTAGAGTGGCACAAGGTAGGGATGCTGTTGGGATCTGGGGCAGGGGATGGTTCCTGAGTGTGCCAGTAATAAAAAGAGTTAATCGTCCAATTGCACAAACTACGTGCCCAGCACTTGAGTAAGCGCTCACATCTATAAACTCATTACATTCGCAACAGCTCTAGGCTGTCTGATTATCACCTCCATTTCACAGATGGAGAAACTGAGACACAGAATTAGGTAGCCTGTCCTTGTCTAGGTTCACAGTTGGAGCAAGCAGCTGAGCTGGGCTTTGAATCCAGGCAGCTTGCTCCAGAATCCATGCTCGGAATTACTACAACCTGCCTTTCTAGGGCTGGCTTGGGGCACTGCTCCAATTTTTTTGTGCAGTAAGTTTTGTCTAAAAAGCAAGTGTGCCCTGATTTGAAACTCTGGACATAGAACATCTAGAACTTAGATTGAGTGACTTATTTTATTCCCCTTCCCAATACTAAGGATTCTTTACTTATAAAATAACACAGCTATTGTATTTCGAAAATGGCTGTCAATTGTTATTATTATTACATTGGCTCCATTCGGCATTAATTTGTCTCCAGAAACATAACCGGCACAAACAGAGCTTTCTATGTTCCACCAGGGGAGTGCGGGTCAGCCCCAGTAAAAGGTGCCCTTTTGGGAGGTGTCTCCCTGGAGCCCTTGGACAGAGAGACTCTTCTCTGGTCCTTTCAAGAATCAGTCTCCACACTGATTGCCTGATCTCACCTGCCACCAGCAACTTGCCTCCCCTTGACTATCATTATCTGTCCTAGCCTAATTATTTTGCTGAGTCAGACAGTCTTAATTGCCCATTTCCACCTCCAGCTGTGCCTCTGTCTCGTGGAGGGGAAAACCTCTTTCTTAGGGCTTGGTGCCTGCTCATCCCCCTGGATCAGATGCCCAGGGTGGCAGTGCAGGGTGGCAGAGGACCTCCTACAGCTTCTGGGCCCCCAGATTCCTCATTTTCCTGGGCTGTACTGGGGGAAGATGAGGGTTTTGTTCATGTGCAGAGCGTCTCCCACTAGCCTCCCCACGACCTTCACTGTGTCCTCTTTTAGAAGTGGCCAGTGCTGTGCACAGATCCCCTTTTTGTCCCTCCAGACTCACTCTCACTCTTCCTCACACTCCTCCCTGCCCTGGGAGGTGGGCCTGTTTGGAGCCCATCGAAGGGCTCCTTTGCTTCCTGGCTTCCAGCTGGTCCAGCAGTGAGAAGCCTGGGCAGGAGACCTGGGGAGGTCAGGATGTTTATTCCCCTGGTGCCCTCCCTGTGGGATTCCTCAGGTTCTCTCTGATGGAAGGTAGGAGCCTCTCCCAAGGGGGCCCTCTTCTCATGATTCTTTCTGAGTTCTGCTAAGTACTCCCTTCCTCGACCCTAGCTATATGATTGATTAAATTATTGGCCCCAATTCTTTGTCCGTCCTGGCATTTTTGCCAGGATATGACTTTGCAGTTACTCTCGTAAAAGGAGGGCTGTATTTCTCCCTGCCCCTGGGCTTGGCTCTGTGACTTGCTTTGGTCAACAGAATGTGAGTGGAACCAATTGTTTGTGCCAGTTTCAAGCCCAGGCCTTTAGAAGCATCTTGTGTTTCTGTGTGCCTTTTTTGGGCCTCTGCCATCTCCATGAGAAGACCTTCCCCTCGGCACTGCTGCCTCCTCAGTCTGGGCCCTAGAATGAACCCATGTGGAACAGCCCAGAGCTTGATCTGCAGAAAAGCCAAGCCCAGCTGGACACCAGCTTGAGGCAGAGCTCCCAGCTGAGCCAGCTGATCTCCAGTCAACCCACAGCCTGGGACAAGTACATGCTAATTGCTGCTTTCCACCAAGATTGTGTGATGAAGGTGGCAACACCCTACTGGTAGTAGAACCGGGGTTACTGCAGTATTCCTCGAGCTTTCCCTGTACCCTGCTCTTACACCATAAATACTCCCTTTATTAAGCCCTTGGGGAGCCACCCTATTTTGAGTGTCATCTGTTTCCTGTAGTGACACTGAGTGAATGATATAGGCACCAGGCCCAGCTCTTCCGTAACATTATATCACATTTGCCAGCAAAGCTCAAAATATGACATTCGATACCAGCTGTACTTTTGTGTTTCTCATTTGCTACTCAATATTCAACTGAAAGCCAGTTCTTAGAAGCTGATAATGACATCTTATTTTATTATTTTTATGTATCTTTTAAATCTTCCGTCTTTTATTAGGAAAATTTTTCAAACATATACACACGTAGAGATATTGTAATGAACGCCCAGGTACTCATGACCCAGCTTTAACAATGATTGACATTTTGCCAATCTTATTTCATCTCTTCCTCTCCTATTTATTTTCTAAACCTAATGATCTTTCAATTTCCAGAGAGGATCCAGGGGTCCCATCTCAGCTCTAATCTTCTATGACCTCTGTGCCACATGCGCTGCTATGGCTCACCCTTCCTTCTCTGCCCTTGCTATCTATCTCCTGGGTCTCCTTGTATCTCCTGTGTCTGGTCTTGGGCTCCTGTTTTTGATTTCTGACTCGGCTTTCAAATGTTGGGATTCCCAAGGGACTTGTCCTCTCTTTCACCTGTTTTCCTTCTCTCTGCACTCTCTTCCTGGTGTGTGGGGGGGTCCTTCTGCACTCCCATGGCTTAATCTGTGAGCCTGCTCTGTGTTTCTGGGCTGTACTTTCTGTCTGTCCACTAAGTGTCTTCACTTGGATGTTGTATGTACTTCACGAACCAAACTCAGGGATCTCTTCTCAAAACTTCTCCTTCTCCACCTCTTCTTCTGGGTTCCCCGTCTCTGTTTAGACCTCCCGTAATTGCCCCATCACATAACTAGATATCTTATTTCTCTCTTTGGCCCACTTCTGACCAGTGCGTTTCTCTAAGTGCTAGCATTGCTATTCTAAATCATATCGTGCTAACCCCATCCCAACTTAGAAATCTTCTGTGGCTCCATTCAGAATATATTCTAGGTATTTTGGTGTGATACTGAAGCCTCTTCACCCCTCTCCTTCTAATCTCACCTTCTGTTCCCTGTCCTCCAAACAAATGGCCCTGCTTGTTTCTCCCCTAATGTACCACATGCTTTCATGTAGCCTTGTCTCATGCTGATCACTCTCTTATTTTAATAAGATGAAGAAAATGTGGTTCTGGTTCTCAAACACTAATTTCAAAGTGCCCCTTCCATCATTCTTGAATCCCCCTTGCCCTTCTGAGATTCTTGCTGACACCTGAATTTGTTGTTCTTGCCAAAGGAAACAGTCAACATGGTATTTAATTTTTTGAGCAGTCTTATTAGAGTTTCTCTTTCAAAAGAAATGCAGCAATGAGGTATTTTCTCCATAGAAATGCTGGCCGTGTAAAGTTACTGACTTTTCTGTAGCACTTTGAGTGCCCCCAAGGCAGGAATGGTGTGCTACTCATCTTTTTATGTATCCCCAGTACCTGGCATATAGGAAATACTCAGTAAATGTTTGTTTGAACTGCATCTAAATTAGCATTGGGACGAGGAAGTAAGATCTGGAGAGGGCACACATGTTGCCAGCCAACTGCAGAGAAAGCTGCCAAACACATAATCTATGAGCTGAGAGGCTGGGGTCACCCCATTCCCTGCAGTGAGGGCCTCCAGGCTTGTCAGATGTCAGTTGCATTTGCAAAGCTAGGAGTTCAGGTGGAAGGTTGAATTTTTCTTCATTAAACTTGTCACTCCCCAAGGTGTGGCTCTGACAGGAGCCCAGTGAGATGTCAAGCTGAGACAGCTGTTGCCAAACCTGGTGGAGGCATTTCTGACAGCTGGGGATACAGCTGCTGCCTTGGGCTTCATGGGCAACATCCTTTTCTTCTTAAAGGACATCAAGATGCTTAACAAATAAATAGCAACGGTATGATGGAGGCAGAATTGCATCAGAGATCATGTGGATTTGAGTCTCGACTTTGGTTCTTATTAGCTGTGTGACTTCAAGCAAATTGTGTCACCCTTCTGAGGCTCATTCTCCTCATTCATGATACTGGTTGCTGTGAAGACTTAATGAGATAATGTATATACATTATACATATTTGCTCACTGTCTATTATATGTCCAGCTCTCTGCTTGGAACTGTGATAGACACAGACGTTTATATAAGGTCAATCTTATGACTTTAAGAAATTTATAATCTAGTTGGGAGAAAAGACCAATTTATTTCTCCCCATGTTTCTACACAGGGGAAGAAATTTCTACTCTACAACCAAGGTAGAACATTTCTCTCTATTTCTTTTCTCATTCTTCCTGAGGGAGGGAGAGTAACCTACGTGGTTGGTAAGCTTGGGCAAAGGTACTAAGCATGGTGGTTTAGTACATTTTTTTCTTCTCTCTTCTGAACTAGTAGATAACTGGGAATGCATGCTTTCCCTATCCTTTGCCACAATGTAGGGTTTTAGGTGGCGTGTGTTGGGTGAGAGCAGAGGTCGTCCAGATTTCTCTGTGATTGGATGGGTAGGTTAGGTTCTGGGGGAGAGTAGTAGAAAGTGCATTGTATCTTGGCATGTAATACCAGTTCTTAGCCTTGATTCCATCCTAAGGTATGTTTCTTTATTTAAACCTTTGACATCTAAATCTCTTCCCTTGTGGGGGGAAGCACCTGCCACCAACTCTCAGGATTTGAACCTATCTCAGGATCTAACTACCTCTAGAGGTTTAGACTATTTAAATTAGACCAGTGCCTTAGGACTTCTGCAAGTCTCTCCAGGTGGGCTTGCCACTCCAAGTCCTACAGGACAGTTCAGAATGCACTCCAAATCTGATTCTCTTCTGTATGTCCTAGCAATGTGAGTTGATAAGGTGCTTCTGTATCTTTGGCTTTGAACTCTGTTAGGTGTGGTTTTCTTTCTGTTTACCCTACTTGGGTTTTGTTGAGATTCTTGGATCTGTAACTGAATGTTTTTCACCAAATTGGGGAAGTTTTTGGCCATTATCTTCCAATATTTTTTCTGTCCTGTGTCAGTCATGGTTCCACCAGAGAAAGAGACCGGTAGGATATATAGCAGGATATGTGTCCAGGAGGATATGAGTGTGTAGAAAATTTTATTGCAAGGAATATTGGCTTACATGACTGAGGGGGCTTGCTAGGCAAGTTTGAGACTTGCAGGGCGGGCTGTCAGGAAAGGCAGGCTTGGACTTCTGGCACAGGAACTGGTGCTGAAGTCCATGGGTGAAATATCTATTTTTTTTCCCAGGGAAACCTCAGCTCTGTCCTTAAAACTTTTTAACTGATTGGGTAAGACTCACCCAGATTATTCAGGATAATGTCCTTTATGTAAAGTCAACTGATTATATATGGTAATCACATCTAAAGAATACCTTCCCAGCAACACTAGATTAGTGTTTGATTGAATAACTGGGTATAATTTTTAATAGTACAATATTATTAATATTAATTAAAAAACATTTAAAAGCATTATAGATATAAAATTCCAAATGCAAATGCATTTGCAGTTTAAAGAGTGACAAGGAAATGAATACATATAGTCACTATCCGGTTTGAAATAGAATATTAGTAGTTTGAAGCCCTAGGAGCCTTTTTTTTTCAGGTACATCCACCTCCCTACCATATGGAAAGTTTAAAATATGTAAAACAATATCATATGTTATATAAAAGTATAAAAACATGCATACAATGATAAACACCAATTGAAGACAGTGGTTACCTCTGGAAGGAAGGAGAATGGGATTGGGTAGGGATACAAGGGTTTCTAATATACTTGTAATGCTTCATTTTTAAAAAACGACGTCAAGCAAATGGGGCAAAATGTTAAGATCTGGCTAAGTGTTTGCTACGTTATTCTCAGAGGGCATAAAGGCAAAATAGCACAAGGGGTTGAGTGCACAAATTCTGGGGCCAAACTGGTTTAGTATCATTTTTGGCTGCTTAAATTACTAACTGTAGAAGTTGTACAAATGACTTAGCCTCTCTGCAACTCAGTTTTTCTTATCTGTAAAATGGAGATCATAATAATACTTACTTTATAGTATTGTTGTGAAGATTGCATTAATTAGTTTAGGGAAAACATTGGAACAGTGTATGGTATATAATGAGCATGCAATAAATGTTAATTAGCAGCAGTAGTAAGTTTTACGTATTTCATAAACTCTTTTAAGAAACTGCAAACACACACACACACATACACACACACGGACCCAAATCCCTAAACTATAGGATCACAACCATTTATTTGAAACTCTTAGGGTAGATGTTTCATATGTCAGAACTATTTGTTATTTATTATGCAACATCACTAGTGGGGTCTGGGGCAACATGCCCTAATGAAACACATTATTATTTCTGCAATAAAAATTATGAATATTCATTAAGTAAGATACAAAAAGACTCTAAAAAGCTTCCTGTTGGTTCAGGTCAAGTTTTACCACCAAATGAATTTGCTGCCAACTTTCCAAAAACTTTCAGTTTTCAGAATGTTTTGGAATCTGGAACTGCATTTAAAGGATTGTGGACCTTTACCATATTGTATCTACCTTATGAGTACCAGCTGTCTTTAAAAAGAACGAGGAAGCTATACATATTGAAATGGAAAGGTAAGGCATATGTTAAGTAATAATAGCATATGTGTTAGAGTATTTGGCAACTGGCCAAACAATACATATTACATAATTCCTGTTATATTTATAGAACGAGACTTCCATATTTTCTTACATATATAGGATAAATGCATCGAAGGGAGATTGGAAAACACCCTCTGTTACCGAAAGTCGGTCGGCTGCTTGCCATTTGAAAGCCAATACGAGGCGAGGTTGGTGGAAAGGAAAGTTTGCTTTATTTCGAAGCTCAGCAACCGGGGGAGGGGGGAGAGGGCAAACTTTTCTCTAAAGGCCGACTCCTCACTGACAGTCATTGGGCAAGAGGTTTTATTTTTTTTTAATTTTTTTAAAATTTTTTTATTTTTTGGGAAGCTTATGTTCTAATCTTATTCTTTTTTTTTTTAACATCTTTTTTTTAACATCTTTATTGGGGTATAATTGCTTTACAATGGTGTGTTAGTTTCTGCTTTATAACAAAGTGAATCAGTTATACATATACATATGTTCCCATATCTCTTCCCTCTAGGGCAAGAGCTTTTAAAGGGGAGTTTCAGGGGTGCACAGGCATAGGGAGGGGGCCACGTGAAGAACAGCACAGTGAGTTCTGACAATCACCTTGCAGTTAGTAATGAGGTGGTCTGACCAACATCATCTTGTTTTAAGTACAGTTAACCTTCAGTTCCAGGGTCGGTTTGTTCCTATTTCTCTGAGGCCGGTTCTCGGAATTGTGCAAGATGGAGCAGATTATGTCATGGCTACAGTCTGATTATCATGTAGTTAACTTCTTCCATCTGGTATGGGTTTCTGTATCTATATAACAGCTCAAAGGATACGGCTCAGGATATTATCTATAGTCCTTGAGGAGGAACTAAATGTCCTTGACTTTGCTTAATGACTAAAATATTATTTTGTCCTGTTTGACTGCTTTTTCTTTGTTTCTGCATTTTCTCATTTCTCTGATTAAATTTATTCTTTGACTAAAGTTTTTCTACAGACAAAAGGCAGGCAGAGGACATGGCGGGTGGGGGAGAGGACCATAGGGTTCTGCTCCATTTTACTGCCAAACTGGCTAGAGTGGGGCTACCACATTTTCCTCTGTACACATCTGACGTTTTGTCTTCTGTGAAAAGGAGTTCACCTATATTTGTGTAGTAAAAATGGAAAAAAAACTGCTTGGAAAAGTAAATTGAGGCAGTATTGTGGAGAACCTGAGAAGTTTTTATTTAAATAAATGAATGTTAAGAAGCAGTGGATGTTTTTGAGCAGATTAGTAACAGCCAGGTTCA
>NW_006772073.1:239773-268484 GCF_000442215.2 Lipotes vexillifer
AGAGAAGCACGTTGTAACTATAAGGTTAGGATTTAAGTATGGAAAGGAGAAATACCCCAGGATCAGTCTGTGAAAATTTTCCACTTAAGGTCCAGCCTCAGTCTCAGAATAGTAATATGCTGATTACTGTCCCCAATGTTTGTAGTTCATGAAAAACCCAAGAGATGATCTGTGATAACAACAGAAATGAAACTAAAGGGCTTCTTAGCCTCTACAAGAGACCCATAATGTTTCTGTGTCACAGATATCAAGGGAAGAGAGAATTTCATTAAGGAATTGGCCAGCAAGGCCAAAATTCCTTGAATTTTTGCTTCTGTCCAGCCGATTCTCCAAATAGCAGCCAGAGTAATTTTTGAAAATCACAAACTTGGTTGTGCACAATTTCAGTGGTTTCCCTAGGATCTTTCTAAGTAGAGCTGGTGAGGAGAAGCCCTCAGTTCCTTTCTGGCTGTAAGCCTAGAGCTCCCTAGGGTCATATTTCCCTTCCATCCCCCTGCTTGGAGAAGCTGGCTTGAGAAAGAAATGCTGACAAAGCAGAGAGCATCAGAGATGAAAAACAGAGCGAGGAAGGACGAACAGTATTTAAGTCCCCAAATCCAGTCTCACTTTGAGGCCTGGTATGCCATTAGCTCTTTTTTTTTTTTTTTTTTTTTTGCACCACACGGCATATGGGATATTAATTCCCCCACCAGAGACTGAACCTGCACCCTCTGCACTGGAAGCGTGGAGTCTTAACCACTGGACCACCAGGGAAGTCCACCATTAGCTCTTTTTGAATTTGGTTAACGTTTTTGCCCATGCTCGTTTGAGTTGGATTTCTATCTCTTGGAGCCCAAAGAATCCTGAGTAATACCCTCCACTTCGTGTTGGATTTCCTAGAACATTTAACTGGGGCCCAATTTGAATTGTTCTCCTGGTGAGGTTTATTAGGATTTATGGGATCTAAAGTCTTTATGTCTGCCTTATACCAACACAGAATTCTACACAGCTGAAGGGGGAAGGAGTAGGAGGTGACTCAAAGAGTCATGACATTTATATCCTAAAATACATCTTGTCACTGTGGTAGTCATTAGGGCTGCTTACCATTATTCCAGTTCCCCTTTCACTCATCACTCCCCTTGACATTGGATATAGCCATGTGATTTGCTTTGATGAATGGAATGGAAGTGACATGGGACATTTCTAGACAGAATCTGCAAGAGCTTGTGTGCAATTTGCATGATCTCTTCCTGCTACTCTGGAGATGGTAGAAGTACACCCTGAGATGAAACTTCTGTCATCTAAGTGATTATGGTGGCTGAGACCTCCTACCAACCCACTTTTGGTCATGTGGGTGAGAAAGAAATGTTAAGTCACTGAAATTTTGGGGTTATCTCCATAAAACCTATCCTATCCTGATTGATACAATCATTCAAAAAATTGAGTATTATAAATTCTGTAAGGCTTTGACTTTGGACTTGAGAATCTATAATGAACATAATTATGAGGAGAGTGGAAGTAAAGATCTCAACTGATGTCTAGAATTATTCCTCACAACTACCTCAGATTTTATAGACCTTGTACTACATTTTTGGTAGAGTCTGCTAATTACTCCTCTCAAATCCATTTTAAAGCTCTAGATAAAGGTTTTATTTTGCTGTATTTTTTTCAAAGTCTGTTATTCTTTGTGGCCTCTGATCCTTATTAAACACTTTTCATTAACTCCTCAAGTACAATTCAATCTAGGTACACTCAAAAGAGAAGCCATTTGATTTTTACAAATGGAAAACTTCTAGTCCTCAAAATTCCATTTTTACTTATGTGGTTTCTTGTATTTTCCTTTAGTCTTTGTGCTAGCCTCATTTTTTTTTTTTTTTTCGGTACGCGGGCCTCTCACTGTTGTGGCCTCTCCCATTGCGGAGCACAGGCTGCGGACGCGCAGGTCGGCGGCCATGGCTCATGGGCCTAGCCGCTCCACGGCATGTGGAATCTTCCCGGACCGGGGCACGAACCTGTGTCCCCTGCATCGGCAGGCGGACTCCCAACCACTGCGCCACCAGGGAAGCCCCTGTGCTAGCCTCATTTTAAAGAAAATTCTTATTTGGGTTTCCAGGACAGAATTTTATATGCAGAGCAAATGGGCTTTAGGTATATTTACTACATTATTTGTTAGAGATAAGCTATTCAAAGGATATTTCCAATGGATTTGAGGTGAGTTATACTCACCCAGCTTAAGGGGCATTTGCAATCATATCCTAACCTACAGTGCATTTATAGTTCTTATACCTTATGTGTGTACGTAAAATCACTGTAAAAGGTCACCTTATGATAATTAGAATTTCTCTATGTTTTGCAGTTGTATTTTCTAATTCAGGTTGGGATTCTTCAGTTTTCCCAAATTTGATGTATAAATTTTGGCATTTATCTTATTTATTGTTGCTCTCTATTGGAGAAGATACAAATACTTAAGTAATATCTAGAGGCGAAGATGTTGGGAGCACCTAAATCTACCTGGATACTTTTTTTTTTTTTTTTTTGCGGTACGTGGGCCTCTCACCGCTGTGGCTCCTCCCGATGCGGAGCATAGGCTCCTGACGCGCAGGCTCAGCAGCCACGGCCCAAGGGCCCAGCTGCTCCGCAGCACGTGGGATCCTCGCGGACCGGGGCACGAACCCACGCCCCCTGCATCGGCAGGCAGACTCCCAACCACTGTGCCACCAGGGAAGCCCTACCTGGATACTTCTTGATGCTTGTCAGCAGATGTTAACGATATGTCACAAGAGGCCAAGATCCCACAAGAAGGTGAAACAATCAGATGAGACCCTTGAAAAGTAGTAGCTCCAGCCTGGAGGTGAAATTCAAATTTGTAGATGGTTCAATGTGTGTGGTGTGTGTATACGTGTGCGTGCACGTGCATCTTGAATTTAGAGATGTGTTTGATCAGTCACACTGTCAATCACATGATACTAGGGGCTATCACAGAGTTGACAAAAGTCTTAAGATTCTGTGAGCCAAACTGCTCTTGGTCTCTTTAATCATCCAGGGAATCCAGGGAGGCCACAGCTAGGAAGCTGAAACGAAATTGCAGAGGTGGTAACATTGATCATTGTGCAGAAATCTGGCGAGAATAATATTATTGACTTCGACTGGTCTGTCACTCTAAGTATCATGAACTTAATACAGACACTACATTATGGCTAATTCTACAAAATCTGTATGTTAATACCCCTAACGAATTCAGAATTGATAGGAATAGTCTTATATCCTAATGAGTCTCAAACCGTAGATAAATATGGATGCCTATCCTCCCAGAACAGGAGGGTAAGTGTCTTCCTGGGTGCTGATGATATGGCTTTAATGTCATGGCTAAAGAGTGACCTCAGTAATTGGTTCTGAATAATTAACCATTGTCAGTGCTTTTGATGCAAAGTATTCCAAAGCTAATGTTACTACCATTAGCAGATATTTCCCAAAATCGATTTAAATAAATAACAAAACAAAAACAACAATCACAATAAAACTGGACCCATGTCCCTATAAAGAGTCCAGCCATTCAGTTTTCTTGGGGCTAATTCATTCAGCCAAATCCACTAGGAAGTCACATGATCCACTGATACATTATTGAGAGTTTTTAATAAGCATTGGAGTGACAGTTAACATCTGCTTTTGATATTTTCTCTTTCAAAATAATCTCAACCATGCTTTGTGGGACATAGCTTTGTGTGGCGGGATCCAGGCCACTTCATGAAGAAAAAAATAATTTTGCCAGTAAATTCATCTCTGTGGGAAAGGGGTAACTTTTGATTCAGGTAGAGATACTGGCTAGGTACCTCAATTTTTTAAATAAGGCAAGGACATTACTACCTGTGCAAGTATATTCTCATGCAGTTGTATGCTGGAGATGGTTCTCACTGGCTTGGGAGACTGTACACATCTCTTCTCATATCCATGGTCAGTGATGTCAAGTTGGTAGCTTGAAATTGATCAGAGCAGGAGTAATTACACCAGTGGTTCTCAATGAGGGTGATTTTGCCCCCTAGGGGACACTTGGCAATCTCTAGAGACATTTTTTGTTGTCACAGCTGGGGGGTTGATACTGACATCTAGTGGGTAGAAGCCAGGGATGCTGTTCAACATCCTGCTATGCAAAAGACACCCCCCAACCCCAAAGAATTATCTAGCCCAAAATGTCAATAGTGCTGAGGTTGGGGTGTGATTTATACCATGGAAAATGGAAAACATAACAAGTGTGGAATTTTTTTTTTTGAGTGCCAGTTTATCAACGACCAACTCAAAAAATGAATTCTTATGCTTTCATTACTGTACAATCTCTAATTCCTATCAGAAGCCGGCTAGGAGAAGTGATGTTTTTGGGAAGACTGAAAGCTGTGTTCTCCCCCGGGTAAGCATATAGAGCACAGGATGGCAACCTTTTTTCTGTAAACAGCAGATAGTAAATATTTTAGGCTTTGCGGACCATATGGTCTCTGTTGCAAATACTTATCTCCTCCATTATAGTGTAAAAGCATTCATAGACAATATGTAAATTGAATGAGGATAGCTGTGCTCCAATAAAACTATTTATAAGGCAGGTCACAAAGTTTGCTGACCTCTGACTTAGACTACTAGCTTAGCCCCATTTTAGAACTGCCTTCACTGAGGCTTTATTTTGATACTATACCTTCAGATTTATTAATTTATAAGACATAACCAAATTCTGTTTGTTGCAACAATGGGTACAAAAAGAAGACATTGAGAACATTTTCCACTGGGTCATTATGTACTTTATTCTTAAAGTCTCACAGGAAAAACTTCTTAAAGTGCTTGGCTTCCCATTGAGGAACTAATTATGCTTACTTTTTTTCTGATTTTACTTTGTATACTAGGAAGTTCAAAACTATATTTGATATTCACCTATAGCAATAACTCCCACCTTGCCTAATGAGCCTAATGAGAATCAGCTGTGGGTGCTTTAAAACATACAGGCGCCTAAACTCTACTCCAGGTCTCCTGAATCTCAGTCTTTATGGGGGGACCCTAGATCAGTGCTTCACAAACTTTACATACATACACCTGGGAATCCTGTTAAAAGGCAGATTCTGATCCAACAGGTCTGGGGTAGGGCCTGAGATTCTGCATTTCTGAAAAGCTCCCAGGTGACATTGATGCTGTTGGTCTTGGGACCACAATTTGAGCAGCAAGGTCCTGGAGTATCAATAATATTTTGGTAATAAATTCTCCTCAGATGATTCTTACCACGGAATTGTATCTCAGCTATGTTTCTCCTTTTGTGTTCTGGTTTCTGCTTTAATTTATAATTTGAAATTTTATTATGTATGTTCTTACTTTATGTCCTTTAAATCTTTTGGAGGGGGTGAGATGGGGGACAGAAATAAATCTAAGATGAATAACTTTGGATGCACTATTTTTTTTTTACAAGTTTAGTCTGATACTAATTAGTTGTACAACGAATCCATACATAACAAACAACAAGATTAATTTTATGTTATTTCTTCAGGACTGGGGCTTTTTGATGTTTTCAAATTTGGGATCTTCAGATTTTAAGTTAGGGAACATATTCGTGTCTACTTTACCTTAAATATGTTAAAGCTGAGAAAAGCTCCCTCTCCAGCTTTTGCTGATCCTCTAGGCCAGGAAGGTCCTCAAGATGCTGCTTGTGTAGATTTATAGTCTCTAATCCTGTCCACGAAAAGTTTCGGTACAGGATCAGGCTCCTTTTTAAATGCTACTGCTTTAACACCAATGGTCTTCCGCAAATGGACTGAGACGGCCAATGGAATGGCAGCAGAACCTGAAGACCTCTGAGAAAACATTGAGATTCTGTTACTTACACCGACACCCTATGGTCCCAGAGCCAGCCAGAGGGGCCACACTTCTACTTCCGGCCCTGGACCCGCCCCCACCCGGCTGCCTGCCTTGCAGTGCATTATGGGGCGCCTCTTCTGTGGGACGGAGCTCACTGGACCGGAAGCTGAATGTCCTCTAAAAACACTGCGCCTCGTGGCGCAGTGGTTGGGAGTCCGCCTGACGCTGAGGGGAAGTGGGTTCGTGACCCGGTCTCGGAAGATCCCACATGCCGCGGAGCAGCTGGGCCCGTGAGCCATGGCCGCTGAGCCTGTGCGTCCGGAGCCTGTGCTCCGCAGCGGGAGAGGCCACAGCAGTGAGAGGCCCGCGTACCACAAAAAAACAGAAACATACACTCCTTCAATTTACATTCCGGAATTAACGGGCGTTTTTGTGCCCACATCTTGTATGAGCACAAAGATTTGTGAGTAAAAGTTATGCAATTCATGGGGAGGAGATAATAATATTTCCACTTCTTCCTGACGGTGGAACTTCAGGATGAAAATGGCCAGTTTCAGCGTGCCTTTTCAGTCTTATGCTGTTTTCCCTTGAAACCTTTGGCAACTGTCGAGAGGTAGCAAAGGGGCCAGTGGACCATGTTGAATGGCAGAGGGTGGACCTTCGGGCTCTATGTGAAGTCTGTCAGCCTCAGATTGAATGGCTCCCTTGGCTGTTGACGTTTTTGCAAGTGTCTCCTGGAGCTGTGAGCCCAAGCAGAGAGGATTCCGTGCACCAGACGCTTGTGGGACACCATGCTCTGGCCTCCAGGTGGTGGAGGTCAGTTCTCTCTTCTCTTGGAGACTGGCTAAGCAAGTATGTTAAATTTCCTTTGTCACTAGGTGGCAGAATATAATTAAGATGTCAGGTTTTCATAATTCAAAAAGAGTCATGTACCAAAACATTCATTGTGGCTCTATTTACAATAGCCAGGACATGGAAGCAACCTAAGTGTCCATTGACAGATGAATGGATAAAGAAGATGTGGCACATATATACAATGGAATATTACTCAGCCATAAAAAGAAAGGAAATTGAGTTGTTTATAGTGAGGTGGATGGACTTAGAGTCTGTCATACAGAGTGAAGTAAGTCAGAAAGAGAAAAACAAATACCGTTATGCTAACACATATACGTGGAATCAAAAAAAGAAAAAGGTTCTGAAGAACTAGGGGCAGGACAGGAATAAAGATGCAGACGTAGAGAATGGACTTGAGGACATGGGGAGGGCGAAGGGTCAGCTGGGACGAAGTGAGAGAGTGGCACTGGCATACATACACTGCCAAATGTAAAATAGATAGTGGGAAGCAGCTGCCTAGCACAGGGAGATCAGCTCAGTGCTTTGTGACCACCTAGAGGGGTGGGATAGGGAGGGTGGGAGGGAGACGCAAGAGGTAGGAGATGGGGGGATATATGTTTATGTATAGCTGATTCACTTTGTTATAAAGCAGAAACTAACACACCATTGTAAAGCAATTATACTCCAATAAAGATGTTAAGGTTTTTTTCCCCCATAACATTGAAAGGTGTTTCTAGTTCCTTCCTAATGACCTCTTTCATTACTTTGCAGTATTTGCTAGTACCAGTTAGGGCTGAAGCAATGAAATAAAATTTCTTCTGCAAACACTTCCTGTACTTAGGAAGGAGTTTACTTTTTCATTTAACTGGTTTGCCTTTTAAGGGGAAGCATCCGTAGCATAACACACATTCCCTTCCTAAAAGGCTACTGTTTGGACAATGCAAGCTTCTTATTTTACAAATTATTTTGTTATTTTTTTGAAGCAAATTGCAGACATTGTTTCACTTCACTTCTACCTTTTCCAGTGCCTATATCTAAAATAAGGACTATTGGGAATTACCTGGCGGTCCAGTGGTTGGAACTTGATGCTTTCATTGCCAGGGCTAGGTTCAGTCCCTGGTCAGGGAACTAAGATCCCGCAAGCCGCGAGGTGTGGCCAAAAAAAAAAAAAAAAAAGGACTATTGAATCTGTGCAGTTTTGATGATTAACACAACCAAATAATGAAATATTTATGTGGATCATAGTATCAGGATATGCACAGTTATCCACAGAAGCCCAGTTTTGCAGGGGTGGGAATGGTCTGACTGCAGTGGGCCAGTTCCCCTGCCTATGGGATCTGGGATTTATTCCACTGGGGAGAATACATCCATGACTCAATCCCTGAATCTCTCTTCAACCCTCAGGTAAGTGTATGCAAAGAGTTTAAATGAACAGAAAGCAACAGATCAAATGTGTGGTTGGCATATACAAGTTGAGAGTCTCCTCCAGTCTCCTCAATCTTTCACGTGTCCTCTGCCCTCTTTTCAGTTATCAGAGGGGTAGGGAGTCTTCAGCTGAACCTCCTGTGGTTGAGAGTACTCGCTTCTGGGTCTCTGTCTTGTTCTCCGTTCCCTGCCCTTCCAGGGCCAGCCTCAGCTCTCATCTCTTCCTTAGTTGGGGTTCACCTTCTTCATTCTCCCCTGATTAGCACTGGCCCAAAGTACCCTTTTTACCCCTTTGCCTTAGTTGGGTTGGCTACACCTTTTCTGCAAGGGTTGCTGTATTTTCCTCTCTCCTCACTTCCTCTTCAAATTCCCAGTTTTACATGAAAGCCCCCATTGATTCCCCTTTCCAGAGTGCTAATGCCACAAAGTTGGCTGGTCTGCCTGCCCCCCTTCTTCTCTTTTCCCACTCTCACTTCCCCACGTACTGGATGCTTGCCACACATCAGGGACTGCACTATGTGCTGGGGATACAAGAATGAAAGAAACAGAGCCTTGCCTTCGAAGAGCTCAGAGCTTGAGGGGGCTAGGTGAGCAGGGAAGTGGAGCATAAATGAGGGCAGTGCAACATGATGTGTGTCAGAAAAAAATGTAGGCACAGGTGATAGAGGAACATGGAAGTGGGGTGGACTTGCTGTGTTTGGAAAAGGGTCTGAAAAGTTTTGCCCAGGGTGAGCATTTTCATTCTGATTTTGTGTTTTAATTTTGAATCAGGTTATACATTCATATAGTTCAAATATATATGCATATATTTTAAAATAAAGTGATAAATATATATACCTCTCCTAACCCCCATTTCTCTTCTGCCCATCCCCATGCTCTCCAAATGTAACTATGGCTATTAGTTTCTCATGTCCTTCCAGAATTTTGAATGCATACACAAGCAAACATAAATAATTTTTTCTCTTTCTCCCTTCCTTTTTACCCCAAAGGTAGCATATTATATTTACTTGTCTGAACTTTGCTTTTTAAACTTAATATTATTGTTTAGCGGTTAATAAAATGGACTCTGGAATCAGAATGGCTTCATTCAATCCCAATTGTATAATTTACTAGCTGTGGGAACTTGGCAAGTTACTTAACGTCTCATTGCTTTAGTTTATACATCTGTATCTGAGGTTTTCAAAATTTTGCATATTTATCATATACTAAACTTTATCATAAACTTTATGCACATACATATGCAACTTTATCATATACTAAATCTCATATGCATTCTGTTTTGTTCTATTGGTCTGTCTATTCGTGTACCAGTACCACGCTGTTTTACTTTTTGAGGTTTTACGTTATACTTACTATCTAGTAGAGCTAGTCTCTACTTGGGAGTTGAAGGAAGACTGGAACCCTGCAGGCAGAGATAATGACAGCAGCAATGACGACTAGCATAATTAGTACAGACTGTTACCACCAACACCAATGTTTTATTTTATGCCTCACTGTGTGCAAGCAGGCACATTCCTACTTTTACTGTTTTTTTACTATATTTGTTTTCCTTTTGCTCTGAAATTTTTACTGCATTATTTTATTTTACTTATTTATTTATTTTAACATCTTTATTGTAGTATAATTGCTTTACAATGGTGTGTTAGTTTCTGCTTTATAACAAAGTGAATCAGCTATACATATACATCTATCCCCATATCTCCTCCCTCTGGCGTCTCCCTCCCACCCTCCCTATCCCACCCCTCTAGGTGGTCACAAAGCACCGAGCTGATCTCCCTGTGCTATGCAGCTGCTTCCCACAAGCTATCGGTTTTACACTGGTAGTGTATATATGTATATGCCACTCTCTCACTTCGTCCCAGCTAACCCTTACCGCTCCCTGTGTCCTCAAGTCCATTCTCTAGTAGGTCCGTGTCTTTATTCCCATCCTGTCCCTAGGTTCTTCATGACCATTTTTTTTTTTATAGATTCCATATATATGGGTTAGCATATGGTATTTGTTTTTCTCTTTCTGACTTACTTCACTCTGTATGAAAGACTCTAGGTCCATCCACCTCACTACAAATAACTCAATTTCGTTTCTTTTTATGGCTGTGTAATATCCCATTATATATATGTGGCACATTTTCTTTATCCATTCATCTGTTGATGGACACTTAGGTTGCTTCCATATCCTGGCTATTGTAAATAGAGCTGCAATGAACATTGTGGTACATGACTCTTTTTGAATTATGGTTTTCTCAGGGTATATGCCCAGTAGTGGGATTGCTCGGTCGTATGGTCGTTCTATTTTTAGTTTTTTAAGGGACCTCCATACCGTTAGCCATAGTGGCTGTATCAATTTGCATTCCCACCAACAGTGCAAGAGGGTTGCCTTTTCTCCACACCCTTTCCAGCATTTATTCTTTGTAGATTTTTTGATGATGGACATTCTGAAAGGTATGAGGTGATATCTCATTGTAGTTTTGATTTGCATTTCTCTGATGATTAATGATGTTGACCATTCTTTCATGAGTTTGTTGGCAATCTGTATATCTTCTTTGGAGAAATGTCTATTTAGGTCTTCTGCCCATTTTTGGATTTGGTTGTTTGTTTTTTGATATTGAGCTGCATGAGCTGCTTGTATATTTTAGAGATTAATCCTTTGTCACTTGCTTCATTTGCAAATATTTTCTCCCATTCTGAGTGTTGTCTTTTCATCTTGTTTATGGTTTCCTTTGCTGTGCAAAAGCTTTTCAGGTTCATTAGGTCCCATTTGTTTATTTTTGTTTTTGTTTCCATTTCTCTAGGAAGTAGGTCAAAAAGGATCTTGCTGTGATTTATGTCATAAAGTGTTCTGCCTATGTTTTCCTCTAAGAGTTTGATAGTGTCTGGCCTTACATTTAGGTCTTTAATCCATTTTGAGCTTATTTTTGTGTATGGTGTTAGGGAGTGTTCTAATTTCCTTCTTTTACATGTAGCTGTCCAGTTTTCCCAGCACCACTTATTGAAGAGGCTGTCTTTTCTCCACTGTATATTCTTGCTTCCTTTATCAAAAATAAGGTGACCATATGTGCGTGGGTTTATCTCTGGGCTTTCTATCCTGTTCCATTGATCTATATTTCTTTTTTTGTGCCAGTACCATACTGTCTTCATTACTGTAGCTTTGTAGTATAGTCTGAAGTCAGGGAGCCTGATTCCTCCAGCTCTGATTTTCTTTCTCAAGATTCTTTTTGCTATTCGGGGTCTTTTGTGTTTCCATACAAATTGTGAAATTTTTTGTTCTAGTTCTGTGAAAACTATCAGTGGTAGTAGTTATAGGGATTGCATTGAATCTGTAGATTGCTTTGGGTAGTATAGTCATTTTCACAGTGTTGATTCTTCCAATCCAAGAACATGTTACATCTCTCCATCTGTTTGTATCAGCTTTAATTTCTTTCATCAGTGTCTTATAGTTTTCTGCATACAGGTCTTTTGTCTCCTTAGGTAGGTTTATTCCTAGATATTGTATTCTTTTTGTTGCAATGGTAAATGGGAGTGTTTCCTTAATTTTTCTTTCAGAGTTTTCATCATTAGTGTATAGGAATGCAAGAGATTTCTGTGCATTAATCTTGTATCCTGCTACTTTACCAAATTCATTGATTAGCTCTAGTAGTTTTCTGGTAGCATTTTTAGGATTCTCTATGTATAGTATCGTGTCATCTGCAAACAGTGACATCTTTACTTCTTCTTTTCCAATTTGGATTCCTTTTATTTCTTTTTCTTCTCTGATTGCTGTGTCTAAAACTTCCAAAACAATGCTGAATAATAGTGGTGAGAGTGGGCAACCTTGTCTTGTTCCTGATCGTAGTGGAAATGGTTTCAGTTTTTCACCATTGAGGATGAAGTTGGTTGTGGGTTTGTCATATATGACCTTTATTATGTTGAGGTAAATTCCCTCTATGCCTATTTTCTGGAGGGTTTTTTTTATCATAAATGTATGTTGAATTTTGTCAAAAGCTTTTTCTACATCTCTTGAGATGATCATATGATTTTATTGTTCAGTTTGTTAATATGGTGTATCACACTGATTGATTTGCGTACATTGCAGAATCCTTGCATTCCTGGGATAAACCCCACTTGATCATGGTGTATGATCCTTTTAATGTGCTGTTGGATTCTGTTTGCTAGTATTTTGTTGAGGATTTTTGCATCTATATTCATCAGTGATATTGGCCTGTAGTTTTCTTTCTTTGTGACATCTTTGTCTGGTTTTGGTATCAGGGTGATGGTGGCCTTATAGAATGAGTTTGGGAGTGTTCCTCCCTCTGCTATATTTTGGAAGAGTTTGAGAAGGATAGGTGTTAGCTCTTCTCTAAATGTTTGATAGAATTCGCCTGTGAAGCCATCTGGTCCTGGGCTTTTGTTTGTTGGAAGATTTTTAATCACAGTTTCAATTTCAGTGTTTGTGATTGGTCTGTTCATATTTTCTATTTCTTCCTGATTCAGTCTTGGCAGTTTGTGCATTTCTAAGAATTTGTCCATTTCTTCCAGATTGTCCATTTTATTGGCATAGAGTTGCTTGTAGTAATCCCTCATGATTTTTTGTATTTCTGCAGTGTCAGTTGTTACTTCTCCTTTTTCATTTCTGATTCTATTGATTTGAGTCTTCTCCCTTATTTTCTTGATGAGTCTGGCTAATGGTTTATCAATTTTGTTAATCTTCTCAAAGAACCAGCTTTTAGTTTTATTGATCTTTGCTATTGTTTCCTTCATTTCTTTTTCATTTATTTCTGATCTGATTTTTATGATTTCTTTCCTTCTGCTAACTCTGGGGTTTTTTTGTTCTTCTTTCTCTAATTGCTTGAGGTGTATCAGGGTTGGTGGTCTTATAGAATGAGTTGGGGAGTGTTCCTCCCTCTGCTATATTTTGGAAGAGTTTGAGAAGGATAGGTGCCAGCTCTTCTCTAAATGTTTGATAGAATTCGCCTGTGAAGCCATCTGGTCCTGGATTCCTATTTGTTGGAAGGTTTTTAATCACAGCTTCAATTTCAGTGCTTGTGATTGGTCTGTTTATATTGTCTATTTCTTCCTGGTTCAGTCTTGGAAGGTTGTGCTTTTCTAAGAATTTGTCCATTTCTTCCAGGTTGTCCATTTTATTGGCATATAGTTGCTTGTAGTAATCTCTCATGATCCTCTGTATTTCTGCAGTGTCAGCTGTTACTTCTCCTTTTTTATTTCTAATTCTATTGATTTGAGTCTTCTCCCATTTTTTCTTGTTGAGTCTGGCTAATGGTTTATCAATTTTGTTTATCTTCTCAAAGAACTGGCTTTTAGTTTTATTGATCTTTGCTATTGTTTCCATCATTTCTTTTTCATTTATTTCTGATCTGATCTTTATGATTTCTTTCCTTCTGCTACCAGTGGGGTTTTTTTGTTCTTCTTTCTCTAATTGCTTTAGGTGTAAGGTTAGGTTGTTTATATGAGATGTTTCTTGTTCCTTAAGGTAGGATTTTATTGCTATAAGCTTCCCTCTTAGAACTGCTTTTGCTGTATCCCATAGGTTTTGGGTCATCATGTGTTCATTGTCATTTGTTTCTAGGTATTTTTTGATTTCCTCTTTGATTTCTTCAGTGATCTCTTGGTTATTAAGTAGTGTATTGTTTAGACTCCATGTGTTTGTATTTTCTACAGATTTTTTCCTGTAATTGATATCTAGTCTAATAGCATTGTGGTTGGAACAGATACTTGATACGATTTCAATTTTCTTAAATTTACCAAGGCTTGATTTGTGACCCAAGTTATGATCTATCCTGGAGAATGTTCCATGAGCACTTGAGAAGAAAGTGTAATCTGCTTTTTTGGACGGAATGTCCTATAAATATCAATTAAGTCCATCTTGTTTAATGTATCATTTAAAGCTTGTGTTTCCTTATTTATTTTAATTTTGTTGAGATGTCCATTGGTGAAAGTGGGGTGTTAAATTCCCCTACTATGATTGTGTTACTATCAATTTCCCCTTTTATGGCTGTTAGCATTTGCCTTATGTATTGAGGTGCTCCTGTAAATATTTACAATTGTTATATCTTCTTTTTGGATTGATTCCTTGATCATTATGTAGTGTCCTTCTTTTTCTCTTGTAATAATCTTTATTTTAAAGTCTATTTAAAAAAAATTTTTTTTAAAGTCTATTTTTTCTGATATGAGAATTGCTACTCCAGCTTTCTTTTATTTCCATTTGCATGGAATATCTTTTTCCATCCCCTCACTTTCAGTCTGTATGTTTCCCTAGGTCTCAAGTGCGTCTCTTGTAGACAGCATATATACGGGTCTTGTTTTTGCATCCATTCAGGCAGTCTAAGTCTTTTGGTTGGAGCATTTAATCCATTTTCATTTAAGGTAATTATTGATATGTATGTTCCTATGACCATTTTCTTAATTGTTTTGGGTTTGTTATTGTTAGTCTTTTTCTTCTCTTGTGTTTCCTGCCTAGAGAAGTTCCTTTAGCATTTGTTGTAAAGCTGTTTGGTGATGCTGAATTCTGTTAGTTTTTGCTTTTCTGTAAAGGTTTTTATTTCTCTGTCGAATCTGAATGAGATCCTTGCTGGGTAGAGTAATCTTGGTTGTAGGTTTTTCCCTTTCATCACTTTAAACTCTGGCTTGCTGAGTTTCTGCTGAAAGATCCGCTGTTAACCTTATGTGGATTCCCTTGTACGTTATTTGTTGTTTTTCCCTTGCTGCTTTTAATAGTTTTCTTTGTATTTAATTTTTGATAGTCTGATTGATATGTCTTGACATGTTTCTCCTTGGATTTATCCTGTATGGGAGTCTGCGCGTCCTGGACTTGATTGACTATTTCCTTTCCTATATTTGGGAAGTTTTCAACTATAATCTCTTCAAATAATTTCTCAGTCCCTTATGTTTCTCTTCTTCTTCTGGGACCCTTATAATTCTAATGTTGGTGCATTTAATGTTGTCCCAGAGGTCTCTGAGACTGTCCTCAATTCTTTTCATTCTTTTTTCTTTATTCTTCTCTGCAGTAGTTATTTCCACTATTTTATCTTCCAGCTCATTTATCTGTTCTTCTCTCTCAGTTATTCTGCTATTGATTCCTTCTGGAGAATTTTTAATTTCATGAATTGTGTTGTTCATCATTGTTTATTTGCTCTTCAGTTCTTCTAGGTCCTTGTTAAACATGCCTTGTATTTTCTCTATTCTACTTCCAAGATTTTGGGTCATCTTTACTATCATTACTCTGAATTCTTTTTCAGGTAGACTGCCTATTTCCTCTTCATTTGTTTGGTCTGATGGGTTTTTACCTTGCTCTTCATCTGCTGTGTGTTTCTCTGTCTTCTCATTTTGCTTAACTTAGTGTTTTGGGTCTCCTTTTCGCAACCTGCAGGTTTGTAGTTCCCGTTGTTTCTGGTGTCTGCCCCCAGTGGCTTAGGTTGGTTCAGTGGGTTATGTAGGCTTCCTGGTGGAGGAGACTAGTGCCTGTTTTCTGGTGGAGGAGGCTGAATCTTGTCTTTCTGGTGGGCAGGTCTGCGTCTGGTGGTGTGTTTTGGGGTGTCTGTGACCTTATTATGATTTTAGGCAGCCTCTCTACCCTCTCTGTTGTATTCCTGTCTTGCTAGTTGTTTGGCATGGGCTTGCTGTAGCTTGCTGGTCGTTGAGTGGAGCTGGGTCTTGGTATTGAGATGGAGACCTCTGGGAGAGCTTTTGCGGTTTGATATTACGTGGAGCTGGGAGGTGTCTGGTGGACCAATGTCCTGAATTTGGCTCTACCACCTCAGAGGCACAGGCCTGATGCCCGGCTGGAGCACCAAGACCCTGTCATCCACACAGCTCAGAATAAAAGGGAGAAAAAAAGAAAGAAAGAAAGAAAAAATAAAATAAAATAAAATAAAGTTATTACAATAAAAAATAATTATTAAAAACAACCAAAAACATTTTAAAGTAATAAAAAAAAGAAAGAAAGAAAGAAGAGAGCAACCAAACCAAAAAACAAATCCACCAATGATAACAAGCACTAAAAACTATACTAAAAAAACAAAAAACAAAAACATGTACCGACAGAACCCTAGGACAAATGGTAAGAGCAAAGCAGTACAGACAAAATCACACACAGAAGCATAAACATACACACTCACAAAAAGAGAAAAAGGAAAAACATATATGTATCATTGCTCCCAAAGTCCACCACCTCCATTTGGGATGATTTGTTTTCTATTCAGGTATTCCACAGATGCAGGGTATATCAAGTTGATTGTGGAGATTTAATCTGCTGCTCCTGAGGCTCACGGAGAAATTTCTCTTTCTCTTCTTTGTTTTCACAGCTCCTGGGGTTCAGCTTTGGATTATGCCTTGCCTCTGCATGTTGGTCGCCTGAGGGCATCTGTTCTTCGCTCAGACACGACAGGGTTAAAGGAGCAGCTGATTAGGCAGCTCTGGCTCACTCAGGCTGCGGGGAGGGAGGGGTACGGACGCACGGTGAGCCTGCAGCGGCAGAGGCCGGCATGACATTTTACCAGCCTGAGGCGCGCCGTGTGTTCTCCCGGGGAAGTTGTCCCTGGATCACGGGACCCTGGCAGTGGCAGGCTGCACAGGCTCCTGAGAGGGGAGGTGTGGATAGTGACCTGTGCTTGCACACAGGTTTGGTGGCTGCAGTAGCAGCCTTAGCGTCTCATGTCCGTCTCCAGAGTCCACGCTGATATCCGCGGCTCGCGACCATCTCTGGAGCTCCTTTAGGCGGCGCTCTTAATGCCCTCTCCTCGCGCACCACGAAACAAAGAGGCAAGAAAAATCTCTTGCCTCTTAGGCCATTCCAGACTTTTTCCCGGACTCCCTCTTGTCTAGCTGTGGTGCACTAGCCCCCTCAGGCTGTGTTCACGCAGCCAACTCGAGTCCTCTCCCTGGGATCTGACCGAAGCCCGAGCCTCAGCTCCCGCCCCCTGCCCACCCTGGCGGCTGAGCAGACAAGCCTCTCAGGCTGGTGAGTGCTGGTTGGCACCGATACCCTGTTCGGGAGTCTCTCTGCTTTGCCCTTTGCACCCCTGTTGCTGTGCTCTCCTCCATGGCTCTGAAGCTTCCCCCCACCACCCGTCCCTGCCAGTGAAGGGGCTTCCTAGTGTGTGGAAACCTTTCCTCCTTCACAACTCCCTCCCACTGGTGCAGGTCCCATCCCTATTCTTTTGTGTCTGTTTTTTCTTTTTTCTTTTTTGCTACCCAGGTACGTGGGGAGTTTCTTGCCTTTTGGGAGGTCTGAGGTCTTCTGCCAGCGTTCAGTAGGTGTTCTGTAGGAGTTGTTCCGCATGTAGATGTATTTCTGATGTATTTGTGGGGAGGAAGGTGATCTCCACTTCTTACTCTTCCGCCATCTTGAACAGCCTCACCACCACTTTATTTTAAACTTATTTACTTCATCATAGGTGACTTTTTTAGGTAATCTTTATTTTTTTAATATTTGAATTTTTTTATTGTTTTATACAGCAGGTTCTTATTGTCTATTTTTTTTCAGTTGCTCTTTGCTTTTTTTTTGAAGTTTTGAATTTTATTTTATTTATTTTTTTATACAGCAGGGTCTTATTAGTTATCCATTTTATACATATTAGTGATTACATGTCAATCCCAATCTCTCAATTCATCACACCATCCCCCCACCACCACTTTCCCCCCTTGGTGTCCATATGTTTGTTCTCTACATCTGTGTCTCTATTCCTGCCCTGCAAACCAGTTCATCTGTACCATGTTTCTAGGTTCCACATATATGCGTTAATATACGATATTTGTTTTTCTCTTTCTGACTTATTTCACTCTGTATGACAGAATGAAGAGGATGTGGTACATATATACAATGGAGTTTTACTCATTCATAAAAAGGAACGAAATTGGGTCATTTGTAGAGACGTGGATGGATCTAGAGACTGTCATACAGAGTGAAGTAAGTCAGAAATAGGTAACTTTTTAAACCACTTTAAATCCTTTTGGAAACAAGAACAGGCGTAATTAGAAAAAGATTCAGGAATTGTATTAGGTGCTTTGCATAATAAATCCCTAATTCTCATAACAACACTACAAGGTAGTTATTATTATTATTATTATTATTATTATTATTTTTTCTTGCGTTATGCGGGCCTCTCACTGTTGTGGCCTCTCCCATTTGTGGAGCACAGGCTCCAGACGCGCAGGCTCAGTGGCCATGGCTCACGGGCCCAGCCGCTCCGCGGCATGTGGGATCTTCCCAAAACGGGGCACGAACCCGCGTCTCCTGCATCGGCAGGCGGACTCTCAAGCACTGCGCCACCAGGGAAGCCCCAAGGTAGTTATTATTATCCTCTTTTTACAATTGAAGACACTGAGGCTTGGAGAGATCAAGTAATTTTCTCAAGGTTATATAGCAAATAAATGTAGATTCAGAATTCAAACCAAGGTCTGTTGGTGTTATAATCTTTGTGGTTCCTGTGCTTCTTTAAACCATACTGGATGAGGTTCTTTATCAGGGTCCTTATAAGGAGAGCAGAAAGAGTAGCTGAGAAAGAAACTGGACCCATAATAGGGGAACAATTATATACATTTTCCCTAATGGCCAATATACAAATATAGTAACTACAGACTATGTAAAACCATCACTATCATGTGATTTTGGTGTTAACCCATTGATTCACCAAACATAGAGAGTCTACCATGTCAGTCACTGCACTAGGTGCTCAGGGTACAATGACAAATGGGATCTGGTCCCTGGCCCTTAACTCCTCCTGTGGGAGTTAGCTAGCAAGTCTTCCTGGTCTGGAGCCTGGACATCTGTTGCACCCGGAGGAATATCTAGTCCATTTCTTCATCCCATGGTGATTAATGCCTGACTTTTTTGTTTCAAAGCTGATCATTTATGATTAGCTAGTAGCAACTTCTTAGAGTGTTGTTTTAAAGATTATGGGGCTATATCTGGAATCAGTGGCAGAGTGCAGTGACTAATTAGCCATGCTTGCCATGGGGGCAGGAGGGAGAAATGAAGGCAAACAAGCCATGTACTTGTCATACCTGAACTAGTTTTCCAGAATGATCTTTTTCTCTCTGCAGTTGTTATAAATGACACCGACAGTGTTTTATTGCTTGAGTTCACCATATCTTAAATTGCTGCATAAGTTATTTTCCTCCTGGGAAGTCCTGGAGTAAAGAAATCCACTTAACTTGGTTGAGACATAGTTTCTGAAACATATTTTTTGTCCAAGGGATCTTGTGTTTTCATCATTGCTAATTGCACAATCCATATTAATGCTGGATGTATCACTTTGCCCCTGTCCACCATCACTGCCTATGAGTGCCTTTAATTTCCCAGTGTTGTTGTAGTGACTTTTGTTGGGAAAGAAAAGTCCTGGGCTGAATGCTACTCTGTTCTATGGAAGCCCTTTATTCAATATTTTCTTCTTCTGTCTTGCTACCTAAAATTCCTCTTGCTGCCACACTGCAGTTAAAAATGGTCACTTGTTGTCTGTCTGGAGTTTTACTGTTTAACTTTTTCAAGACCACACACAAATGAGTCCTCGCATCTCTGGGGTAGCTCTGTTCAATCTGTTTGTTGGATGAAAGCATGCTAATTAATGAAAAACTTCCCCTAAGAAGTTAATCCTCAAATGGCTGTCACCTCATGGGAAATGCAGGTTTCTCTCTGTCCACCTGTGGTTACATCTCTGGCCATGGAGGGTAAGGAGGTGATGGTAGTTGTGCTACAGGATGGTATAGTCACGGACGGAGTATTGCCTTTGGAGTCACTAGCTCTATGTGAAGCTCTGGTACCATTGCTTGGTTGCTATGTAAACTTAAGCCAGTCACTTAAACTCTGAACGCCAGTTGACTCAATTATAAATGATGATTCTAATACTAATTCTTACTTTCCTTCTATAGAGGGTTGTTGAGAGGACTAAATGGGACGATATATGGAAAGCACCTTTGCAAAGATAAGTTTTTACTATGGTTTTCCCATTGCTCTTGTCTTAACCAGATGCAATATATGAAATACAGTCTTTCTTGCAGCTTTTCCAGGTATGCTTTTTATGAAAAGCTCATAGACAAAACCCCTGATACTAAGTCCACCTTGGTTTTGGTGGTAGACTTCCTCTTGTTTTTTCTTTCACCACTTCCTTTTTTAATCATTATTCATAGATTTTAAGCATAGTGTTGACCCTAATTCATAAATTGTACCGCAGTGTTAATGACTTTTAACAAGTCTGTGGAGAGAAGGAAAAAAGAGATGCTCTTCTGTCCTACAAAACTTTAAACAAATTTTAGTTGAATAAATGCTTCAGATAACTGAGGCTCTGGAAGAAATGAGAATATAAGAGCAAAAAGTAGAGTGTTAGAATACAATTATTTATTTGGCAAAATGTTAAGGGTCTATACTCTGTGCCTTATCTTAAGTGAAGATGTGAGGAGTTATAAGGTGGGATCCCATTGCATACTGCATAGCTTTCTGCCATCTCACTAACTCTGTCTCACCTGCTCCTTTTTCTTCTGTCAGCTTCTCTTTCCTTTCTGGAACAAGGGTCTAATTCCTCGTTTACACTCAGACCTCCTCCTAAGAAAGACTTGTTGCTCAACTCCAGTGAGTGAGTCAGCAGACAGCCTCCCACTGTCAGCTCCTTCAGGGTCTGCTTCAGCAGCAGGATGGCACCTCACCTGAGGCCACACCCTTCCCAGGGTGACCCACATCCAGTGACTGAGTGAGGTGGAAGTATAAAGGCTGGGCTATTTCAGCCTCATGTGAGACACTCTGATGGGCACCACTCACTCCAGAGCTCCCAGCCTGGTTAGCTGAGGCTTTGTTGGGCCTGCATCACAGGTCAGGTTCTTCCTCTGCCCAATCCTGCTTCCTTCTCCTTCCTTTCACAGATATTGATCCCTAACAGTTACTTAAAAAATTTTTTTAACTTTATTCATGTATAACTTACATATTATGTATATTTACCCTTTTAAAGTGTACAACTCAGTGGTTTTTAGTATATTCAAAAAGTTGTGCAACCATCATTACTATCTAATTCCAGAACATTTTCATGATCCCCAAAAGAAACTCCATACACATTAGCAGTCACTCCGCATTACCCCCTCCCCCAACCTCTGGCCACCCTTAATGTACTTTCTGCCTCTATAGACTTGTCTATTCTGGATCTTTCATATGAATGGAATTATATGTGGCCTTTTGTGATTGGCTTCTTTCACTTAGCATAATTGTTTCAAGGTTTATCCATGTTATACCACGTATCAGTACTTCATTCCTTTTCGTGGGTGAATAATATTCCACAGTGTAGTATATAGATCTACTACCTTTTGTTTATTCATTCATCAGTTGATGTACATTGGGTTGTCCTAATAAACATCTTGGGCCCCAAACTCTATATCAGCATCTACTTCTGAAGAGCATAACCTGCAAACTACCCTCACTTGGGGCCCTAGGACCTCATCTTCTGCACCAGTGGGGGTTATCAAGGAATTCTTCCAATAGAGATGGTTCTGCCCAAAGAGAAATTTTAGTACCAGATGCCAGGATAATTAAAAGTTCTCCATCTTGTTAGAATAAGTACTGTAGGCCAACCTGTTGGCTACTTGATCTTAGAGTAGGCACGTTTGGGGAAGAGGTTAAGTGTAGTTGAAATCTGGTTAAAAAAGGAGAAGATAGAAGGGCCAGGTGAGAGGGGAGGGCAGCAGGACCAGTAGGGGCTACATTGTAAATGGCATTTATGCCATGATGAGATATTTGTACCCTTCCTATAGCAGTGGGGACTCATGGAAGGCAGGTGAGGTGTGAGCAGATATGCCCTCACTTCATTTGTGGGTTACAAGTGGTGGGCAGCTCTTCTATCTTAGAAGATTATTAGAAGATTGTGAGTTGGCCAAAGTCTGAGTGGGGGAAGTTGTTGGCGTTTAAGAGATGAATTGTGGGTTGAAGAAGGAGTCAGAATGAATATCACAGGTAGGGAAGATGCATATGAGACTCCAGGAAAAGTGGAAAGGAAGCATGTATGTGTGGCATGTTGGAAAGAATATGGGCTTGGAGTCTGATACACCTGGGTTTTTATTCCTCTTTCATCCTTTATTAGCTCTGTGACTTTTGTCAGATTTCCTAACTTCATCTTAAAGAGGAGGCTAATAATCCTTACCTCTCAGCATTTTGTTGTGAATTTGAAATGATGTAGCCTATATAAGGTAACCAGCTCCTCTTAGCTCACTTCCTCTGTCCTCCTAACCAGGGAAGGTGTGAGAGGCAGGACCCAGGGTGGAGGTGCAGAGTCAGGTCATCAGGTAACCAAGGGCAGAGGGCAGTGATGGTTAGGGGAGCTGGAGACCAAGGAATAGGAAGTGGGTATGAGAAGAGGCCCAGAATCCAGGGAATTGCAGGGCTGGACCCAGGCAGGAGCACATCTGTATGGATAACATTTCTCTGGAGCTTTGTCCTTTTTGAAAGTTCAGAACAATCTCTCTATGACTCACCAACTCAGGCCTCTGTGCAACTTCAAATGGTGGCCACTGGGGTCCATTTGGATGGGGGAGCCTGACACACCTCACAATTTTAGACCTCTTAAAGCAGGATGAGGTGAAGACAAAGGCTGCGTTTGGCAGGTACAACTGCCTAGTGCTAAAGAGTTTGTATCAGCTATCTCCTTCCTTTCTTGCTTTACTTTTACTTTTTCAAACTCTCTTTTACTGACACGTCTTGTTTTTTAAAACAGTTATTTTGCATCTGCTACTTTTCAGTTCCAAGTGATATATGGTTGGGTTCCATGATCTCCGAAGCTCCTTGCCATCCCGTGATGCTGGGACTGAAAATCAGGCAGAGTACAGCAGCTGCTTCCTGAGCCATTTTGGACACTTGCCATCTCAGAAGTTAATCTCATCCATCTCAGAGTCTGCCACTTAGCTGTATGGAGATACTGCCAGCCTCCGAAAACACTAAAACGGTACAGAAAACTGTGTATTTGACCACTTGGGGAATCACTAATCTTCTGTGTGGAGACACTGCCAGGTTCTAGAAACCTGAAAATGGTACAAAACCTGTGTGTTTGACCTTTTGGGTTTACTCACTGGCACCTCCACATTCAAGAGTATAAAGATAATTGAGTATGTAATAAGGACCCGGAGGCCACACAAAAACATCAAGTATAATACTTTCTTTCTTTGATGCTTAACCAGAAATTGTGGGTATGTGGTTGTCTTGTATTCACTTATTTGGTAAACATTTGCCCAGTGCTTCTGAATACCCTGAACCATGCCAGGAGCTGCAGATAAAAAGAGATGAAGCACAGCTTCTGGCCTGAAGGGGCTTACAGAGTCCAGGGAGGAGGTGGACACAATAGTTGGAGCACAAATGACACAGGTTCTGTTACAGAGGTGTAATAGAGTCAGAATGAACTAAGAGTTTTTTGGTGAAGTTCTCAAAATTGACCATAGGAATACACAATGTGGTGGCTCTGTACTATTTAGCTTAAGTTCTAACAGCTGTAATGAATCTTATTCTATATCACTCGTTCTGGAGCTGCTTCTCTGATCGTCCCCTGACTGATGTACATAGTAAGCCTCAGTTCACCCTGTGTTTGATTGATTAGCGTTCCATATTTGGTGATCATGTTAGCTAGCAAAGAATAATGTATTTGCAAATGCCAGCATCTATGAAGGTGGCCCCTTGGGTTGAATTGGAGAATGTTTCAGAATGAAAGAGAGAGATTGCTCAAGACTTCTCATTTTTCCAGCTTTTCATTTGGAAATAGAGATCCTGATCTGCATCACTTTAACTGCTGGCTCTCTCCTCTGCCTTCCCCCATCAGAGACTGAGTTGCATAAACCAGAGACACAGGACTCTGACTCTTCAAAGGTCCCCAGAGAGAAGAGCTTGAACCTGAATGCAGCTCTTGGGGATGGTCTTCCTGGGCCTGCTGCCCCCTCTCAGCTAGCAGTGTAGGAGTCCAGCTACTACCAGAATAGGTCAGGGGGAGGGAGGGGCTATAGCTTTTAGAAAATAAAACAGAATTTAATAGGTGAGCCTTGAGAGGAGAGAGAACAGGGAAGATACAGGGCTACTCAGTCTTATGTTCAAGGGCTTCCACAGTCTCTCCCCAGTTTGCCTTCCAGGTTATGTACCATCCCTCACCCCCAGAAACAACAAATGACTCCTGGTGAATGAACACGTTGCCATCTTCTGTGCCTTTGTTTGCTGATGCCTCTACTCCCTCCCTCTGCCGACTCACTCCTACTGACTTAAAGACCAAGCTAAAAGTCACCCTCTGAGACTGGCCTTTAGGCCAGTGCACCTCAGACTTTAAGGTGCATGGGGCTCTTGTACAAGGTCTCACTTGGAGGCCTTGCTAAATTGCAGATCTTAATTCAGTAGGTTTGAGGTGGGGCCTGAGACTGCACTTCTAACAAGATTTGGGGGATAGAGATGCCATTGGTCTGTGGACCACACTTTGAGTAGCAAGGCTCTGTATCTCATTTTTCTATTAGGTTTTTTTTTTTTTTTTTTTTCCGTTGGGGGAACTTAGGTCTTTAGAAGCTATTTTAAGGGAAGCAAGATATTTTGCCTTGACTCAAGCTAATTTGGCATTGGTAAATTAGTAAATTATTTTGGTAGATATGTAGGGTGACCAATGTCCTGGTTTGCCTAGAATTGTGGTGTTTCCTGGGACATGGGACTTTCAGTGTCCTGGGCAAACAAGGATGAGTTGGTCTTCATAGCTCTGATAGTTTCAGGTGGGTGGGGACCATACATCCCCTTCTTTACAACTTCTACACCAGGTGAGGTCTTAGACAAAATTTTGCTAAGGCTACAAATGTTTATTAGCCAGAAGGTACAAGAACAGTCCTATAACTCATTCTTGAGGCTTTGGGGGCCCATTCTCTGCAGCACTAGCATGATGGGTTCTCTTTAAAATGAACATAAGGATATTATAGTGATGGAACCAGCCAACCTGGCAGTAGTTCAAATGGCAAGCCTCTGTGGAAAGAGACACAGGACCAAAGGAACACTAGACCTCAGGCACGACACCCAAAATACCAGACTGCTTGGTTAAATTTGTATATTTTATTCAAGCATGGGCAAGCTTAGTTCTGCACCCAGTGAGGAGCCATGATGGTTTTAGAGCTTCCTCAGGGGTGTTGCATTCAGCCAGGCAATCAGCTCTGTGCCTCTCTCAGACTTAATTAGATTCAGGTTTTGTTGGTCTTTTTTGATATTTTGCCTGGAAGATGAGTGGAAGTTCACCTCAAGAAAGGACCACCACTCAAAGCTATTTTATTCCACACTGCAAAATATCCCAGATAAAATCCCCTTGAGCTTCCTGTATTCTTGTTCAACACCAGGAAGAAAGAGTGGCACAGAATTGGTTTCTTTGGGCTCTGAGGAGCACACAGAACAGCAAGACACCCCCCCCACCACCACCACCATCAGGGTTCAGAGAAGCCAAATCGTGTGGGGCCCTAGGGCTGCATTGGGACAGCTGAAAGTTTTTTTCCTAAGGATCTCTTTCTGATTGAACCTCAGTCTCTTAAAAACATTTTAAAAAACCACTTCTATTTGTATTCCTGGAAAAAAAAGAGAAAGAGAGAAAAAAACTAGACTATGCTTGCCTCTAGACTTTTCAGAAGGAACCAGCTGGGGGATGGGAGGCTGGGCTGCTGGGATGGAAGTTCTGTGAACAGATTTTTCAGAGCAAGCGTTAGCCTTAGTGAAGCTCTCATCCTCCCTGTGGATTTGTACGCCAACCTCTGACACCTATTCAGCAAAACGACTTCACCTTTCACCTACTTTCTTTGTTTTCCAGCTGTTTGGTGTATGCTCTGGGTGCACATGTGAGCAACTCTTGATGATATTGTTTGCTCATACCATTTCTTCCTCAACAAAGAGAAAGAATAGACATCCTCAGTGAGAATATAAAAGTTAGGAGACCACGGGGGTGTGAGTATGTTATAGTTGGAAGGGGCACTGAGGGAATCCAGATTGTGGCCCAGTCAGATGGCAGCTCTGGTTTCACACAAAGATCCTTCATTTTATTGATGACGAAACTGAGACTTGGAGAGGAGAAATGGCTGGCAAATGAGTGAGTGGATCTGGAAGAAGGTTTTTTAATGCTCTCAAAAATCATGGAGTCTCGGTGTTGAAAGGGACCTTAAGAATTCCATATGTAGTCTCAAGTAGATGCTTGAATTCTGGTGTCTAAGTCCTTGTGAAGTGGCCCTATGGCCACTGCTGGCCTCATTGAGTAATGGGGCGATCACCACTATTGCAGAAAGTGGGCCTTCTTTTGATGATTTCCTTGGGTGTAGGATATTTTGACCAGGACCATGTTTTGAACTTTCTTTCTGAATACATTAATTTCAACTAGAATTATAGCAATACTGATGAATTTTCATTGAGAAGGTATTTCCTGGATCAAACTTCATTTAACTTTCATCAATTCATTGTAGAACAGCTAAGAACCTTTAATTTCCACAAGGGATGAAGCCTCTCCTAAACATAACCCTGTTACTTGGGGCAGAATATCTTGTAGCTCTAACTGTTCTGTAGAACGAATTTAGGAAAATGTTGATCTGAGCTATGGAATAAAATTATAAAAAAGGTACATGTAAATTTTGTTTTGAATCGGGTAATATTTTAAATATAATAGAGGAATTTACCACACAAAGTAACCAATGGAAAACATATTGCTAAGTGAGAAAAGCCATATTTATATAACATAAATCAATTTTTAATTAATACATATTATAAGTTATTCTGGGAGGATGTATATAAATATCTTAATGCTTATTTTGTACATGAAGTTTTGGGAGACTTTCATTTTTTATTTTTTTGTCTGTATTTTCTAAATTACTATATTGAACAATACCCTAACAATGAAAAGTCTCCAAATGAGCAATGATAAATCCTTTAGAAAAATGAAGAATGTTTTTGGTAGGGAGAATAAGCATTATCCCCCCTTTTATCTTCTTTGTAATTCAGGGAGATTCTCATCCTCTGTGAGAAATACATAGCTACACCATTATTTTCCTTCTTTCTCTGATCAAAATACCTGCCTGCATATCAAGTCTAATCTCCTCTGCCTTATTGTTATGACCCTGTATAATCTGACCCCATTTTGTCTCTCAGATTTACCTAATGTTTCTCATCGCAGTGGCTTCTCTTGCTGTGGTGCATGGGCTCTAGGCGCTCAGGCTTCAGTAGTTGCAGCATGCAGGCTCAGTAGGTGTGGCACACGGGCTTAGTTGCTCTGCAGCATGTGGGATCTTCCCAGACCAGGGCTCAAACCCGTGTCGCCTGCATTGGCAGGTGTATTCTTAACCACTGTTCCACCGGAGAAGCCCCCCATTCTTTTTTTTTAATTTAATTTTTTATTTTATATTGGAGTATAGTTGATTTACAGTGTTGTTAGTTTCAGGTGTACAGCAGAGTGATTCAGTTATACGTTATACATATATCTATTCTTTCTCAGATTCTTTTCCTATATGGGTTTCTACAGAATATTGAGTAGGGTTCCCTGTGCTACACAGTAGGTCCTTGTTGATTATCTATTTTAAAGATAGTAGTGTATATATGTTAATCCCAAACTCCTAATTTATCTCTCCCTGCCACATTTCCCCTTTGGCAACTGTAAGTTTGTTTTCAAAGTCTGTGAGTCTGTTTTGTAAATGAGTTTATTTGTATCATTTTATTTTTGTAGATTCCACATATAAGTGATGTCATATGATATTTGTCTTTCTCTGATTTACTTCACTTAAGTATGATAATCTCTAGGTCCATCCATGTTGCTTCAAATGGCATTATGGTCCCATTCTTATAGCACTCACTCCAGTCAGGTTCATTTCTTATCTCCAGGCCTCTGGTCCTCAAGCTCTTTTCTACTTCAGTGTCTTTATTTTTTTCCAGATTGGAATGTCCTTTCTATCTTTCCAAATTCTAAACTATCTGTTCTACAAGACTCTGCACTGATTTTTCCCTTTTCTGACTTCCTGGGGGCATTTCTAGTCTATACTTTACCATTTAACATTTACTGATTTACACTGCTTACCTAGGCTCAACCCTTGATGCTGAATAGCAGAGGCTAACTTAGCTTGCTGGTTGGAGGGTTTGAATACCTTGAGGACATGCTGAGAGGGAACAAATATCCAGGAATGATGCAGTGAGTTAGAATCCAGAGAAACAGACCAAGTAGACCTCAGTTGGAGTGGCTGAGCAAATGAGCAGTTAGAAAGATGCTAGAGCAAGCAGAGGGGCATGCAGTGTGGATAAGCATAGAGAAGGTGGCAGCTTCTTATTCCTCTCACACTGGACTTGGTATGGTCTGACTGGGCTGGGGACTGTTCACCACTGCACGCTGACACTGTCTTTAAGACAGCAAAGTAGGGAGTTCTCTGGGGGCCTTCTGGACAACTCTCCTTTTCCATACTACCACATAGTTGGTGCCACCAGAAGTCCAGCTTGATTTAGAGTGTTATAACCAATTAGAAGGAGCTCAAGCTGGAAGTAACTTAGGCAAAAAAATGCAAATTTAATTCTTCATGGACTCTAATAACTGAACTTCAGGAAGCATGGCTGTAATTTGGCCTCAGGAATAACTGGGTGCTTAGAGTTGGATGCTACCAAGAATATTTTTTAATCTTCTTAATCTCTGCTTCTTTCTGCATTTTAATATCCTCTCCTGCAGGCGGCATT
>NW_006772073.1:268494-324004 GCF_000442215.2 Lipotes vexillifer
GGCATTCCTCCACATGGTTGTAAATGTAACCACTAAACTGTCCTAAAGTTTATATCTTTCAACTTCTACCACCAAAGAGAGACCGATTCTCTTATTCCAGTTAGGAGAATCTCAAAGAAGGCCTCTGGTTAACTCACCTAGGGTCAAGCGCTTCACCTCTAACTAGTCAAATGTGTCAGGGAAGACAAGGCCACATAGGAATTTGCCATGTGGATAGGGGTAGGGTGAGTAGTTCCCATGAGGAGGGGGTTTCGGCCAAACAGTCCCACGGATGTCTAATGTAATAGCACAGCAGCAACTGCATGCACGGTAATGCCCAGTACAGGTATGTCAGTCAGTATGCTGGAAATCAGGAAGGAAGAGCTATGGTGTAGCTTACCACCCTTCCTATTGTTAGAACAGAGTCAACAAGTCTTTATTGAGACTTGCTCCCTGGGGGCTTGATAATTGTTGGACTAGCCTTCAACTCTGTACACTGTCATTTTTTTTTCTGTTATGTTAACCCCAGGACCTGCAGCTCCATTCAGACACCCAACAGCCCTGACATTTCTCTGCTCTGCAAAGAACCACTGAAGACTTGCACTGTTTTCTTGGTCTTAATTATGACTGCTAAGTCACTTCATTTCCCAGAGGGAGAATGTGAATGGCACCAACACTGCCAGGTCATTGACAGCCTTAAGCTCTAGATGGAATGTTTCTGGGGAGGAATGTGAGTGAGAAAAGGAGTTGAACACTTCCTTTTAGAGGAAGGCTGTTGGCTTATCCTGGATGGTAGGAAAGAGTATAGAAGGAATATTAGCATAAAATGCTTAACTCTGGACAGGTCTTCCCCAGCACTGGGGGCACCAAAGTCAGTAAGTTCCCAATTCATAAGGCTGGTGGCGAGTCAGCTGTTAGGAAATAAGATGAGGGATAAAGCTGTGAGGTAGGGAAGGTGGCATGGCATGAAGACCCAGACATGTGTAGGTCCCCTTGTTCCATCTCTCCTTCCTCCGATCTGGCTTCTGCTGGTTGATCTGGGCTCCCCAGCTGCCTACCTACCACCACACCCCTGTTTCTAATAGGTGCTAGGCTTTTGACTCACCACTTTCTTCAGGATTTATGCCTTTGCTTTGTTCTTCTGGCACATGGATGTTTGTTGGACTCTGCAGTGGTCCTTTGAACCCTTGTCATTTTGTGACATATTCTGGAGGTGGTTCATCCAGGTGACCCTTGGCAGCCCAAGCTCCACATCCCCCTGGCACCTGGCTCCAAGCTTACTGGTACAGCTTCCAAATATACTGGGTGGAGCTTCTTTCTTTGCTGGGCCCCCACAGTGCTATACAGGGCTTAATCCAGACTGTATTAGCATTGCCTGTTAACTCATGACTGTGTCCCCTCTAGCTCAAGTCAGACTCATCTCTGTACCCTCAGCATCTGGCACAGAGTCTGGCACAGAGCAGGATCAGCCATGACTGGGAAGTGATTGGGAAAATGCTCACTGTCACCTCTGACTGTGGCCTGGACTTGCTTTACCTTGTTTGTCCTTTGTCCTTTGGGTTCAGATGTGACTAATCTCCACCCTCTTTCCTGTTCTCCTTTTCCCCCTGCTCTCTTTCCTTTTCCCACCAGTCTGTCTGAGAGAGAGTGCAGTGTAGTGGTTAAGAACATAGATCCTTGGAGACCTTCAAGATGGCGGAGGAGTAAGACGTGGAGATCACCTTCCTCCCCACAAATACATCAGACATACATCTACATGTGGAACAACTCTTACACACACTGACTGAAGGCTAGCAGAAGACCTCAGACTTCCCAAAAGATATATATATATTTTGTTCCTTTTTCTCTTTTTGTAAGATTGTGTGTGTATGCTTCTTTGTGTGATTTTGTCTGTATAGCTTTGCTTTTACCATTTATCCTAGGGTTCTGTCTGTCCGTTTTTGGGTTTTTTTTTGTATAGGTTTTAGCACTTGTTGTCATTGGTGGATTTGTTTTTTGGTTTGGTTGCTCTCTTCTTTTTCAAATTTTTTTTATTACTTTTTAATTTTTTAAATTTGTAATAATTATTTTTATTTTAATAACTTTATATTTTCTTCCATCCTTTCTTCCTCCCTCCGTCCCTCACTTCATCTTTCCCTGCCTCCCTCCCTCTCTCTTTTTTCTTTCTTTCTTTCTTTCTTTCTTTCTTTTTCTTTCTTTCTTTCTCTCTTCCTTCCTTCCTTGCTTCCTTCCTTCCTTCCTTGCTTCCTTCCCTTCTTTCTTCCTTCCTTTCTTTCTTTCTTCCATTCTTTCTTTCCTTCTTTCCTTTCTTTCTTTCTTCCTTCCTTCCTTCCTTCCCTCCCTCCTTCCTTCCTTCCTTTCTCTCTTTCTCTCTTTCTTTCATTTCTTTCCTCCCTTTTCTTCTGAGCCATGTGGCTGACAGGGTCTTGGTGCTCTGGCCAGGTGTCAGGCCTCTGCCTCTTAGGTGGGAGAGGCAAATTCAGGACACTGGTCCACCAGAGACCTCCTGGCTCCACGTAATATCAAACTGCAAAAGCGCTCCCACAGATCTCCATCTCAATGCTAAGACCCACCTCCACTCAACGACCAGCATGCTACAGTGCTGGAAACCCTATGCCAAAAAACTATCAAGACAGGAGCACAACTCCACCCATTAGCAGAGAGGCTGTCTAAAATCATAATAATGTCACAGACACCCCAAAACACACCACCAGACGCAGTCCTGCCCACCAGAAAGACAATATCCAGCATCATCCACCAGAACACAGGCACCAGTACCCTCCACCAGGAAGACTACACAACCCACTGAACCAACCTGAGCCACTGGGGGCAGACACCAAAAACAACAGGAAATACGAACCTGCAGCCTGTGAAAAGGAGACCCCAAACACAGTAAGTTAAGCAAAATGAGAAGACAGAGAAATAAGCAGCAGATGAAGGAGAAGGTAAAAACCCACCAGACTAAACAAATGAAGAGGAAATAGGCAGTCTACCTGAAAAAGAATACAGAGTAATGGTAGTAAAGATGATCTAAAATCTTGGAAATAGAATGGAGAAAATACAAGAAACGTTTCACAAGGACCTAGAAGAACTAAAGAGCATACAAACAATGATGAACAACACAATAAATGAAATTTTAAATTCTCTAGAAGGAATCAATAGCAGAATAACTGAGGCAGAAGAACGGATAAGTGACCTGGAAGATAAATAGTGGAAAAAACTGCCGCAGAGCAGTATAAAGAAAAAAGAATGGAAAGAATTGAGGACAGTCTCAGAGACCTCTGGGACAACATTAAATACACCAACATTTGAATTATAGGGGTCCCAGAAGAAGAAGAGGGAAAAAAAAGGGACTGAGAAAATATTTGAAGAGATTATAATTGAAAACTTCGCTAATATGTGGAAGGAAATAGTCGATCAAGTCCAGGAAGAACAGAGAATCCCATACAAGATAAATCCAAGGAGAAACACGCCAAGACACATATTAATCAAACTATCAAAAATTAAATACAAAGAAAAAATATTAAAAGCAGCAAGGGAAAAACAACAAATAACATACAAGAGAATCCCCATAAGGTTAACAGCTGATCTTTCAGCAGAAACTCTGCAATCCAGAAGGGAGTCACAGGACATATTTAAACTGATGAAAGGGAAAAACCTACAACCAAGATTACTCTACCTAGCAAGGATCTCATTAACATTCGACGGAGAAATTAAAACCTTTTAGAAAAGCAAAAACTAAGAGAATTCAGCATCACCAAACCAGCTTTACAACAAATGCTAAAGGAACTTCTCTAGGCAGGAAACACAAGAGAAGAAAAAGACTAACAATAACAAACCCAAAACAATTAAGAAAATGGTAATAGGAACATACATATTGATAGCTACCTTAAATGTAAATGTGTTAAATGCTCCAACCAAAAGACATAGACTGGCTAAATGGATACAAAAACAAGACCCATATACATGCTGTCTACAAGAGACCCACTTCAGACCTAGGGACACATACAGGCTGAAAGTGAGGGGATGAAAAAGATATTCGATGCCAAAGGAAATCAAAAGAAAGCTGGAGGGCTTCCCTGGTGGCACAGTGGTTGACACTCTGCCTGCCGATGCAGGGGACACAGGTTCGTGCCCTGGTCTGGGAAGATCCCACATGCCATGGAGCAGCTAGGCCCGTGAGCCATGGCCGCTGAGCCTGTGCATCCGGAGCCTGTGCTCTGCAACGGGAGAGGCCACAACAGTGAGAGGTCCGCGTACTCCCCCCCCAAAAAAAAAGAAAGCTGGAGTAGCAATTCTCATATAAGACAAAATAGACTTTAAAATAGGCTATTACAAGAGACAAAGAAGGACACTACATAATGATTAAGGGATCAATCAAGGAAGAAGATGTAACAATTATAAATATTTATGCACCCAACATAGGAGCACCTCAATACATAAGGCTAATGCTAACAGCCATAAAAGGGGAAATTGACAGTAACACAATCATAGTAGTGGACTTTAACACCCCACTTTCACCAATAGATCATCAAAATGAAAATAAATAAGGAAACACAAGCTTTAAATGATACATTAAGCAAGATGGACTTAATTGATATTTAAAGGGCATTCCGCCCCACAAAAGCAGATTACACTTTCTTCTCAAGTGCTCATGGAACATTCTCCAGGATAGATCATATCCTGGGTCACAAATCAAGCCTTGGTAAATTTAAGAAAATTAAAATCCCATCAAGTATCTTTTCCGACCACAACGCTATGAGACTAGATATCAATTACAGAAGAAAAACCTGTAAAAAATACAAATACATGGAGGCTAAACAATACACTACTAAATAACCAAGAGATAACTGAAGAAATCAAAGAGGAAATCAAAAAATACCTAGAAATAAATGACAATGAAAACACGATGGGGCTTCCCTGGTGACGCAGTGGTTGAGAGTCCGCCTGCCGATGCAGGGGACACAGGTTCGTGCCCCAATCTGGGAAGATCCCACATGCTGCAGAGCGGCTGGGCCCGTGAGCCATGGCTGCTGATCCTGTGCGTCTGGAGCCTGTGCTCCGCAACGGGAGAGGCCACAACAGTGAGAGGCCCACGTTCAGCAAAAAAAAAAAAAAAAAAAAACATTCAGCAAAAAACCTATGGGATGCAGCCAAAGCAGTTCTAAGAGGGAAGTTTATAGCAGTACAATCCTATCTCAAGAAACAAGAAACATCTCAAATAAACAACCTGACCTTACACCTAAAGCAATTAGAGAAAGAAGAACAAGAGAACCCCAAAGTTAGTAGAAGGAAAGAAATCATATAGATCAGATCAGAAATAAATGAAAAAGAAATGAGGGAAATGATAGCAAAGATCAATAAAACTAAAAGCTGGTTCTTTGAGAAGATAATCAAAATTGTTAAACCAGTAGCCAGACTCATCAAGAAAAAATGGGAGAAGACTCAAATCAATAGAATTAGAAATGAAAAAGGAGAAGTAACAACTGACACTGCAGAAATACAGAGGATCCTGAGAGATTACTACAAGTAACTATATGCCAATAAAATGGACAACCTGGAAGAAATGGACAAATTCTTAGAAAAGCACAACCTTCCAAGACTGAACCAGGAAGAAATAGACAATATAAACAGACCAATCACAAGCACTGAAATTGAGACTGTGATTAAAAATCTTCCAACAAACAAAAGCTCAGCACCAGATGGCTTAACAGGTGAATTCTATCAAACCCTTAGAGACGAGCTAACACCTATCCTTCTTAAACTCTTCCAAAATATAGCAGATGGAGGAACACTCCCAAACTCATTCTACCAGGCTGCCATCACTCTGATAACAAAACAAGACAAAGATGTCACAAAGAAAGAAAACTACAGGCCAATATTACTGATGAACATAGATGCAAAAATCCTCAACAAAATACTAGCAAACTGAATCCAACAGCACATCAAGAGGATCATACACCATGATCAAGTGGGGTTTATCCCAGGGATGCAAGCATTCTTTAATATACACAAGTCAATCAATGTGATATACCATATTAACAAATTCAAGGAGAAAAACCATATGATCATCTCAACAGATACAGAAAAAGCTTTTGACAAAATTCAACACCCATTTATGATAAAAACCCTCCAGAAAGTAGGCATAGAGTGAACTTACCTCAACATAATAAAGGCCATATATGACAAGCCCACAACCAACGTTGTTCTCAATGGTGAAAAACTGAAACCATTTCCTCTAAGATCAGGAACAAGACAAGGTTGTCCACTCTCACCACTGTTATTCAGCATAGGTTTGGAATTTTTAGCCATAGCAATTGGAGCAGAAAAAGAAATAAATGGAATCCAAATCAGAAAAGAAGAAGTAAAGCTGCCACTGTTTGCAGATGACATGATACTATATATAGAGAATCCTGAAGATGCTACCAGAAAACTATAAGAGCTAAACAATGAATTTGGTAAAGTAGCAGGATACAAAATTAATGCACAGAAATCTCTTGCATTCCTGTACACTAATGATGAAAAATCTGAAAGAGAAATTAAGGAAACACTCCCATTTATCATTGCAACAAAAAGAATAAAATACCAAAAAAAATAAAATAAAATAAAATACCTAGGAATAAACCTAAGGAGACATAAGACCTGTGTGTAGAAAACTATAAGACACTGATGAAAGAAATTAAAGATGATATAAACAGATCGAGAGCTATACCATGTTCTTGGATTGGAAGAATCAACATTGTGAAAATGACTACCCGAAGCAATTTACAGGTTCAATGCAATCCCTATCAAACTACCACTGGCATTTTTCACAGAACTAGAACAAAAAATTTCACAATTTGTATGGAAACACAAAACACCCTGAATAGCCAAAGCAATCTTGAGAAAGAAAAATGGAGCTGGAGGAATCAGGCTCCCAGACTTCAGACTACACTACAAAGCTACAGTAATCAAGACAGTATGGTACTGGCACCAAAGCAGAAATATAGATCAATGGAACAGGATAGAAAGCCCAGAGATAAACCCATGCACATATGGTCACCTTATTTTTGATAAAGGAGGCGAGAATATACAATGGAGAAAAGACAGCCTCTTCAATAAGTGGTGCTGGGAAAACTGGATGGCTACATGTAAAAGAATGAAATTAGAACACTCCCTGACACTGTACACAAAAAGAAACTCAAAGTGGATTAAAGGCTTAAATGTAAGGCCAGACACTGTAAAACTCTTAGAGGAAATCATAGGCGGAGCACTCTATGACATAAATCACAGCCAGATCCTTTTTGACCCACCTCCTAGAAAAATTGAAATAAAAACAAAAAGAAACAAATCGACCTAATGAACCTGAAAAGCTTTTGCACAACCAAGGAAACCATAAACAAGACGAAAAGAAAGCCCTCAGAATGGGAGAAAATATTTGCAAATGAAGCAAGTGACAAAGGATTAATCTCCAAAATTTACAAGCAGCTCATGCAGCTGAATATCAACAAAACAAACAACCTAATCCAAAAATGAGCGGAAGACCTAAATAGACATTTCTCCAAAGAAGACATACAGCTTGCCAACAAACACATGAAAGGTTGCTCAACATCATTAATCATTAGAGAAATGCAAATCAAAACTACAGTGAGGTATCATCTCACACCAGTTAGAATGGCCATCATGAAAAACTCTACAAACAATAAATGCTGCAGAGGGTGTGGAGAAAAAGGAACCTCTTGCACTGTTGGTAGGAAGATAAATTGATACAGCCACTATGTGAGATAGTATGGAGGTTCTGTAAAAAGTAAAAATAGAACTACCATACGACCCAGCAATCCCACTACTGGGCATATACCCTGAGAAAACCATAATTCAAAAAGAGTCATGTACCACAGTGTTCATTGCAGCCTTATTTACAATACTCAGGACACAGAAGCAACCTAAGTGTCCATCGACAGATGAATGGATAAAGAAGATGTGGCACATATGTACAATGGAATATTACTCAGCCATAAAAAGGAACGAAACTGAGTTATTTGTAGTGAGGTGGATGGACCTAGAGTCTGTCATACAGGGTGAAGTAAGTCACAAAGAGAAAAAAAATACTGTATGCTAACACATATATATGGAATCTAAAAATATATATATTGGTTCTGAAGAACCTAGGGCCAGGACAGGAATAAAGATGCAGATGTGGAGAATGGACTTGAGGATATGGGGATGGTTAAGGGTAAGCTGGGATGAAGTGAGAGAGTGGCATGGATATGTATACACTACCAAATGTAAAATAGATAGCTAGTGGAAAGCAGCCACATAGCACAGGGAGATCAGCTTGGTGCTTTGTGACCACCTAGAGGGGTGGGATGTGGGGGGTAGATGCAAAAGGAAGGAGATATGGGGATATATGTATATGTATAGCTGACTCGCTTTGTTATAAAGCAGAAACTAACACACCATTGTAAAGCAATTATACTCCAATAAAGATGTTTAAAAAAACCCCAAAAAACAAAGATCCTAAAATAGGATATCTGGTTTTAAATCCTGGCTTTATTACTTATAAGCTGTACTGTGCAACTGGTGGCAGTTACTTTGCCTCTCTGTACCTCAGTTTCTTCATCTGTCAAGTGGGAATAATAATAATAGGATCAATCTCATAGGGCTATTGGGAAGATTAAATGTGTTACTATGAGTAATGTAAATGCTTGGAACAATGTGTGGTATACAGCAGGCATTCTAAAAGTATTAGCTGTTGTTATTGTTCTCTACCTTCACTGCTCAGCTCAGTAAAGGTCATCTGACTTTGTTCCCTCTTTAGTTCTTGGGCTAATCCCCAACCTGCTTTCTCCTTGCAGTGAACTTGTGTACCTCAGTCTCATCCTCTGGTCCAGCCAGCCACATATTTACAAATATTTACCCATGTCTAATCAGCTGGCACTGAGCTGTAGCCCAGGAGATATCTAGACTCATTCCTTATAAGTGTCAGCATCACCTCCTCTACTCACAGTTCTTTCTTCAGGCCAAGTCCTCATTCAAACCTTGGCCTTTTAATGGCTGATTAGGGGAGCTGTGAAAGAGTAAGGTTTATCTCAGCTGCTAGACCAAAATTTGGCAAACTGCTTTGTAAAGGGCTAGACAGTAAATTTTTTTTTTGATTGAAGTTTAGTTGATTTACAATGTTGTGTTAGTTTCTGGTGTACAGCAAAGTGATTCAGAAATATATATATATATATATATATATATATATGTGACTATATGTATTATTTTTCATATTCTTTTCCACTATAGTTTATTACAAGATAGTGAATATAGTTCCCTGTGCTATACAATAGGACTTTGTTGTTTATCTGTTAATCCCAAACTTCTAATTTATCCCTTCCTCCCTTTCCCCTTTGGTAACCATAAGTTTGTTTTCTATGTCTATGAGTCTGTTTCTGTTTAGTAAATAAGTTCATTTGTATCATAGTTTAGATTTAACATATAAATGAATGATATCATGTGATATTTGTCTTTCTGTGTCTGACTTCACTTAATATGATAATCTCTAAGTCCATCCATGTTGCTGCAAATGACATTATTTCATTCTTTTTTATGACTGAGTAGTATTCCATTGTGTGTGTGTGTTTATATATATATATATATCACATTTTCTTTATGCATTCCTTTATAGATGGACATTTAGGTTGCTTCCATGTCTTGGTTATTATAAATAGTGCAATGAACATTGGGGTGCATGTATCTTTTTGAATTAGAGTTTTCTCTGGATATGTGCCCAGGAGTGGGATTGCTGTATCATATGGTAATTCCACTTTTAGTTTTTTAAGGAACCTCCATACTGTTCTCCACAGCAGCTGTACCAATTTACATTCCCACCAGCAGTGTAGATGGGTTTCCTTTTCTCCACCCCCTGTCTAGTGTTTATTATTTGTACACTTTTTTTTTTTTTTTTTTGCGGTACGCGGGCCTCTCACTGTTGTGGCCTCTCCCATTGCAGAGCACAGGCTCCGGACGCGCAGGCCCAGCGGCCATGGCTCACAGGCCCAGCCACTCCGCGGCATGTGGGATCTTCCTGGACCTGGGCACGAACCTGTGTCCCCTGCATTGACAGGTGGACTCTTAACCACTGCGCCACCAGGGAAGCCCTGTACACTTTTTAATGGTGGCCATTCCGACTGGTGTGAGGTGATATCTCATTGTAGTTTTGATTGGCATTTCTCTAATAATTAGCAATGATGAACATCTTTTCATGTGCCTATTGGCCATCTGTATGTCTTCTTTGGAGAAATGTCTATGTAGGTCTTCTGCCCATTTTTTGATTGGGTGGTTTGTTTTTTTTGGTATTGAGTTTATGTGCTCTTTGTATATTTTAGAAATTAAGCCCTTGTTGGTCGCATAATTTGCAAATATTTTCTCCAGTATTTAGGTTGTCTTACCTTTTTGTTTATGGTTTCCTTTGCTGTGCAAGGACTTATAAGTTTGATTAGGTCCCATTTGTTTATTTTTGCTTTTATTTCTATTGCTTTGGGAGACTGACCTAAGAAAACATAAGTACAATTTATGTCAGAGAATGTTTTGCCTATGTTCTCTTCTAGGAGTTTTATGGTGTCAAATCTTATAGTTAAGTCTTTAAGACATTTTGAGTTTATTTTTGTATATGGTGTGAGGGTGTGTTCTAACTTCATTGATTTACATGCAGCTGTCCAGCTTTCCCAACACCACTTGCTAAAGAAACTATCTTTTCTCCATTTTGTATTCTTGCCTCCTTTGTTGAAGATTAATTGACTGTAGGTGGGTGGGTTTATTTCTGGGCTCTCTATTCTGTTTCATTGATCCATTTGTCTGTTTTTGTGCCAGTACCATGATGTTTTGACTACTGTAGCTTTGTAGTATTGTCTGGAGGGTTATGCCTCCAGCTTTGTAAATATTTTAGGCTTTGCAGACCACACATCGTCTCTGTCTCTTCTCCTCCTCTTCCTCGTCTTTCTTCTTTATATTTTATTTCTTTATTTATTTTTGGCTGCATTGGGCCTTTGTTGCTACATGTGAGCTTTCTCTAGTTGTGGCGAGCAGGGGCTACTCTTCATTGTAGTGCATGGGCTTCTCAGTGTGGTGGCTTCTCTTGTTGTGGAGCATGGGCTCTAGGCATGTGGGCTTCAGTAGTTGCAGCATGTGGGCTCAGTAGTTGTGGCACACAGGCTTAGTTGCTCTGTGGCATGTGGGATCTTCCCAGAGCAGGGCTCAAACCTGTGTCCCCTGTATTGGCAGGCAGATTCTTAACCACTGTGCCACCAGGGAAATCCCCTCTTACTTCTTCTATACAACTCTTTAAAAATGCAAAAACCATCCCTAACTTGAAGTCTGTATTAAATGAGGTTACAAGCCACATTTGGTCGTCAGCTCATAATCTGTGGACTCCTGTACTAGGTAGTAAGTTCCATGAGGGCAGGAACAAATCTGTCTCATTATCCTTACGATCTAGTGCTAGCCTGGCACATGATAGGTCCTTGATTAGTACTTGTTGAATGAATGAATAAACAAATAAATGGGTTCAAACAAGCCTCTCTCTTCCAAATTTAAGAGACAGAATTCCTGTGTAAGTTCTATAGTGAATAGGAGAACCCCAGGGAAGCTTGCGATTAAGTTAGCTCCTTGCTCTATCTGCAGTTGCCAAAGGGCACAGGTGCTTTCCATGGAGTATGCCTTAGCCTAAGTATTGATACCTACCTGCAATTCCACCCCTATCTTCTAGCTGAGAACCGAGCCTCCCTGCAGCCTCAGTTCCATACTAAACTGTACTAGTAGTGTGCTGGTAAATGTTTAACAACCAGCTACACAACAAACAAGCAAACAGTTCCTGATTTATAGCATTTGCCAATTTCCATGGTGTCAGTACTTCCACCCTGGCCAATTTCATGCTATAAATGTGAAGCCACTAAACTTGAAGCTGGGAAGAGATATGCACAATCAGCTGTCTGTAGCTGTAGCATGCCATTAAACCATAACCCCCGCCCTGCTCACTCCTGCAGTCCTAAGGACCACACGCCTCCTGGGAGAAAACGTGAAAGAAAGCTTAGTTCCCACAATTCCTGCCTCAGGATTGGGCTCTTCTCTGTGTTTTGGTGGATGGGTACCATTATCTTGCCTTCCAAGATTTCCTGGATTTAGGCCTTTGCCTGCTTTGATCCCCAACCCCTGACTGCTTATCTGACCCCCTGGCTCCCTGGTTCTTGCAGAACACAGATGGCTGTACACTTCCTGATCCACCCTGGCTTCCTGGCTGTCAGATTTCTGACATGCTTCTGAGCACAGAGAAGCATAGCCATTCTACCTCCTGCAGGGTCTTCTGGTTTTCAGGCTGTGATCTGCTTTGGCCACTCACTTCAAGTTCTCACAGCACACCTCTCTTGTCTGCCGGGAGGTTAACTCTCATCCTACCAGTTGGGAGCTTAGTTCCCAGCTCAATTCTTCTTGCTCTGTCTTGGCTTCTGTCTAATTAGTACTGTTTGCCTCTAAACCTGTACATAATTTTCACCTTCACTGATTCACACAAAAAGTAATTACTGGGTACTTTCTATGCACCAGGCTCTGTCTAGGTACTGGGGATACCTCAGTGAACAAAACAGGTAGGATTCTCTGTCCTTGGGGAACTTATAAGAAAGTGTGAGGAAACTCATATTAAACAATAGGAGTAATAAATAAATAAAATATTACAAAAGAAGGTGATCAGTAGAATGGAAAAAGTGAGCAGAGAAAGATGGGTTGACAGTGCTGATAGGAGGCACATGGTTAGAGTGGCCTCTTTGAGAAGGTAACATTTGAGCAAAGCCTTAAAAAGCATTCCATGTATCCTGTACTCGCATACACAACATCTACTCATCATCAACATCTGGTCATACAGGTATGTAGCTCACCTCAGCCTGAGAACTTCTGGGACTTTGTTTCTCACAGAGGGACTACTTCCTATAAGAGAGAAGCAGAAAATATTGTAATTATATGCTTGGGCTTTGGTATAGAAAACGTGGCTTTGAATCCTTGCTCTGTGGCCAATTAGGGCAGCTATTGAGGTTTACATAATCTCCTGGACAATGGGTTTCTTGAGGGCAGGAACTGGATCTGTCTTGTTCACCCTATAGCCCCCATGCCTAGTAGTATCTGGCCTCTGTCAATACTAACTGATGAGTTCAGAGCTAAGTCTCTGGTTTGCTTATTAGCCCTATTGTCCTGGGAAAATTCCTTGCTGAGATTTCAGTTCCTCATATGTAAAATGGGGATGTTAATAATGATAATAGCAGTATCTAGCCCATACCAGTATCCACCTAATAGGGTTGCTGGGTGAGTTAAATTGTAACAATTTATAATGCATGTAGAGCACTTGGCACAGTGCCCGGTACTTACTAAACAAACATTAGGAATGGTCACTGTGTTAGAGTCAACATCCAGAGTTAGTGTTCTCCAATTTAAGGGATATTATTATGGAAAGATTCCTTGCTTCCCTCATAACTTGGTGCCATCAGCAAGCCTGCACAGTGCTTATTATAACCTCTGAGGAAGTATGAGAGGTGTGCATGGGGTAGACGGTGGGTAGGGGCTGCTGAGGAGACTTGGGAAAGAGGAGAGAGCCCAGATAGCAGGACTGAGGGGGTCCCTGGAGCACCGTGGCCAGGACAGAGGCTGTTGTATAAACCGGCAGGCACTCAGCCAGAATTGGAAAGTGGAGTTGCAGTGTCCAGATAATGACACGGAGCAAGGGGATTAATGGAATGTTAGCTGATATTAAAGAGAGTAATTTTCTTTAGGGCATGGGCATCACTGGTGGGGTCTGGAAACAAGGCCTAGACCATGTGTCCTATGCCAGGGTCTTTCTTCCTCTTAAAGTGTACTCTCAGCCCCAGTTTCCGGGCTTTCCCAGCAGCTCCCAGCATATGCTGAACTGACTCTCTTGTCTCTTTGATTGCTTCCATCTGGTCTCCTAGGTTTGTTTCTCATGAAGACATCAGTCTGGATGAGGACCCCTGCTGTCTCTATGGGCACAGCCAGGGGCACCACTTGCTAACTCATTAGGAATGTAACCACCACTTCAGTGGTTCCCAGTGAGTGTAGACAGTCGTTAACACTGTTACACAGAACGCAGCATCCTGACCAAACAGGCCCAAGCAGAAGAGGCTTCTCTTCCTACTAGGCTCCTGGCTGAAAGCAGATGTTTTATGGAAGTCAGTTGCCATCCAGATAGTCGGCAGCATTTGTTTAGAAGCCGCTGCACGTCTGTCCCTGTGATGAGGGAGATAGCATTTCAATGAAGAAAAGATAACGAACCTCATCAAAATCTCTGATTACTTCCTGAGGATTGATTCCTAGAAGTGGCTTTAAGGGTAAAAACACTTTTAAGGCTCTTGATACATATTGCTATATTGCCTTCCAAAAAGAACATACTGATTCACGTGCCCTTTTATTGCATTTGATTGTGCCCATTTTATCATACCAGTACTATTATTAAAAGTTTTAAAATATGTGTAACGGAGAGGCAAAGTGACATTTCTTTGATTAAATCTTTATGTTTTTTAATTAGCAGGGGCATGAACATTTTGAAATGTTTGTTTGCTATGGAGATAGTACTTGGTATCCTCTCCAGGGTAGGTCTGGAGGAATATTGACTAGATATATTTCTGGCTGAATTCTATTTATGTTATTTATTTTTAAAATACCCATACAGTAAAATTTACTTTTGTTGTTATATAGTTTTGTAATTTTGACAGGTACACAGAGCCATGTAACTAAGACGCTCAGAATATGAACAGTTTTCTCCCTCATCCTTTATGCTGCCTCTTTGTAGTAAAACCCTCCACCAACTCTTAGCCCCGGGCAACTACTGATCTCTTCTATGCCCCTATATTTTTGCTTTTTCCAGAATGATATGACAGTGCATTTAACAGAGCAAAAATTAAAAAATTTAAGTCCAACTTATCAATATTTTTCTTTTATATGTTGTGCTTTGTTGTCCTGCTAAGAACTCTTTGCTTAACCCAAGGTCACAAATATTTTCTTCTAAAAGTTTTCTAATTTTACATTTATGTCTATAATCCATTTTGTTAAATTTTGTGCAAGGTGTGAGGTGTTGGCCAAGATTCATGTTTTTGTTGTATATTGATGTCCATTTGTTCTGGCTCCATTGCTAAAAAATCTACCTTTTTTCTATTTAATTGCCTTTGTACCTCTGTCAAAAATCACTTGGCCATATGTTTTTTTTTCCTGGCCTCTCTATTCTGTTTCATTGATCTTTCTTATCTTCATTATCACCTGGTCTTGATTATAGTAAGTTGCTATCTTTTATCTCTTCCAGAATGACATACAAACGGCATCATGTAGTATATAAAATTTAAGTCTGGCTTGTTTCACTTAGAATAAAGAATGAATGTCTTCGAGATTCATTCAAGTTGTTGTGTATGTCAGTCTTTCATTTGTTTTTATTGTTCAATAGTATTTCATTATATGGATGTACTAGAAATTGTTTAACCATTCAATTGCTGTTCTTTTTCAAAGTTGGTCTGGCTATTCTAGTTTGCCTTTTGTAGAATCAGCTTGTAAATAGCTGTAAAACTTGATTGGGATAATGTTGGGATTTCCATAAGTCTAGAGATTAATATGCGGAGAATTGACATATTAACAGTACTGAGTCTTCCAATCTATGAATATGGTGTATCTTTCCATGTATTTAACTCTTTTAAAATTTCTTTCATCAGTGTTTTATAGTTTGTAGCTTATACCTAAGTATTTTATGTTTTGGAATTGTCAGTGTACTGTTTTGAAAATTTAAAATTCAGTTTCAAATTGTTATTGCTAGTATAAAGAAATACAATTGATTCTTTGTGAATTGACCTATTTCTGATGTTGCCCTCTTGGAAGCCACCTGCTATGTAAAGAAGTCCAGTGTATTCTGGTGGAGAGAGGCCCTGGTGGACAAGAGGCCATGTGACAAAGAACTGAGGTGTCCCAACTGACAGCCAGCCGCCATCACCAGATGTGTGAGTGAAGCCATTTTCGATATTCTAGCCCCAGCCAAGCTCCTAGCTGAACGTAACCACCCAGCACGGAGCTGAAGAACTGCCCATCTGAGCCCAGCCAACCCACAAAATTGTGAGAAATAATACATCTCTGTTGTTTTAAATCACTAAGTTTCGGGGCAGTTTTTCCTTGAGTAGTAGATAACTGATATGGGGCTTAATAGCAGTTCACTTACTCAGCCCTGGGCTCCATGGCCTGGCCATGAGTGCTGGGCTCTGGTATTTCTTCCTGAGCTTCCTTGTTGCCAGTCAGACTCAGGTCTGTGTCTAGAAATAGCAGTTGGCTGCCAAGTCACAGCTCTCCCTCTAGCCCACTCACTCCATAGTGATGCAGTCCAAATAGCCTGTATCTTTGCTTGAACTCAAGTTTGGCCACTGTGAGGCCTCTGCCAGCCTTGCTGTGTTGACCCTTACTGCTGACTGCTTGTTCACTTGGTTGACAGCACACCTGTCTGCCTGGCTCTCCCTGGGTCCCCATCACAATGTCCTCTCTCTGGCCTGATTGAAAGCCCCAGGGCTTTTATTTGTAGTGCCTCCTTCCCACCTCCTGATACAAGATTCTTTCTCTGTGGGGCCTGTTTCATGTTGCTACAAGTGGATCAGTATTCCTCAGGCCTGAAACCCCAACTATAGTTCCAAGAATTGGCAGCTGTTTAAACCTGACCTAGAACTTTCCGAGTGGTTGGATTTTATTAACTGTTCAGTAAAAAGACTTGGAACCCTAGAGATAAGTTAGTTTAAAAAAGTAAGTCAGGGCAAACACTTCCTGGCCTGTCCTTACTAGCTGTGCAATCTGGGACAAGTTCCCAGGCTCTTGTAAACCACATTTTCTTCACTTGTAAAATAGGGATAATAATACGTGATAAGATAATGCATGTACATTGCTGAGCAATACGCCTGGCACATAGCAACTGTTTAATAGTGGTAGTTATCATAATTAATATTGAAAGTCAGTGATAGAAGGGCCCTTAGGGATTATTTAATCCAAGAGCCAATTTTTCAGCAGGATAAAGTAAGGTCCAGAGAGACTGAGTGACTTGCCCAGCGTCACCACAGCTCATAGTTGATCAAGGGCTAGAACACTAGTTTCCCAACCTCTAATCTCATGCCTTTCCCACTGTGTCACAGTTTTTTGGCTTAGGAGGCCCTGAAGAAAAAAAGGGAAAAGGAAGAAACTACCAACTACTAAGTGCTTACTTTGTTTGTGCTTTTATATATATCATGTCATTTTATCCCCATAATAACTTTATAAATTATTATATCCACTTCACTACATGAAAACACCAGGGCTTGGAAAAATTAAAATCTTGCCTAAAGGTCCCACAGGTGGCAGACTAGGGACTCCAACCCATGTCTGTCTGACTCCAAAACCAGCCCACACTCCTCTACCATCTCATGCCCTTTCTGGGTCAGGCTGGGGAGCCTGAGAACCACAGGAAAGAAGAGTTTCTGCAGGGCCTGGCACCACTCTGGCTGCATTTCTTCTCAATCCTCAGATGCAGTAGCTGGTCTGCACGCAAGAGCCTTTCATCCTTCCTTCTACACAATCTTTTTAACTGAAACCAAGTGGCCAAAACTTAACTGTAATTCTGCAGAACTGGCAGCGAGAGGCCTGGCTGGGCCTTGGGCTGCTCACCCCAAACGTGATGTGCACAAAGAGTGGGGCTGACATTGTTTAGCTCTCTGCTCAGCAGTGCCCAGCCAAGCCTCCCGGTCTAAATTGAGCCCTTAATCGTTTTCCTGGCATTTGCTCAGACAGGATTTTATTTTCTAGTAATAAAAGCTCCTACATTGTAGGAAAAAAAAAACAAACGATCTGCCTCTTTTCTAGCTTTAGTGACTGCTTCACCACCTGTCCTTCCCTCCCCCGCCTTGTTTTTATGCTTGGGGCAGAGCCAGGTTGTTTTGTGCCCACTGTCAAGTTTGGGGGAGCTCTGCGTGGGCAGAGAAATGCACTTGCATTGACTGTGCCTCTGCTCATTACCAAAGGCCTTCCATCTCTTGGACTAAGAGGTTTAATCCTGCAGGCTTGACTTCTGGGTCTGCAGGTGGCACAGGGAAGCCAGTCCCAAGGAAGGAGGAACAAAGTGAGTAACCAAGGCCCTCCCACCTAAGCAGCTCTTGATGGCTCACACCTGGTTAGCTCAGTTTTTCCCTTAAGAATTTTCAGTGGCTCCCCAGTGCCTGCAGAATCAAGTGCACACTTCCTAAGACTGTATTCAGACCCACCTCCTCAGCCTCTTTTTTTTTTTGGTGAAAAATAAAATAATATATAATATAGATACCTAAAAAAGTAAAATTCAAACTCACCAGAATCTTCACCTCTATAACCAATGTTAATATATTGGCATATATCATTCCACACCTATGTGTAAATATATATATATATATATATTTTTTTTTTTTTTTTTAAAGATTTTGAGGCCTTTTCTAACCTTATCTTGTGACAATTCCCACAATGCACTAAGCATTATCTAGACCGAGTTCACCTTCTGTAAATATATCATTCACTTTCACATTTCTAAGACTTTGTATCTGCTAGCTAATCTCTCTGCCCAAAATGATCTTTATACATTGCCTGGCACATAGTAAAAGCTCTAACAAAGTTCGTTACTCCTCTTCACTTCCTTTCTTGCCTGGTGAGCTCCTACTTACTATTTAAAATTCTGCTGAAATAACTCCCCCTCTGTGAAATCCCACTCTCTCCCAAACGCACACATGTCCACTCACCAGTTAGCCACTCATTGTCCATTTTGGGACCTATGGGTCTGCTGCCTCCCACCCTAGCCTGTTCTAATACTGAGTTCTTCCAAGACAGTCAGGGGCCGTGTCTGCTTTACTCAGAACCCAGTATGGGCTGGAGAAATGGGCATCAGCTCTATCAGAGGCAGCGATTTGCTTCTGAAGCTGAGCCGAGGCACATTGCTGGGGGCCAGGCACTGCTGGACTGGTCAGGGTGGCCTCTGAGCTGCTATTTGGACAGAGATCCCAAAGTGCTAAGTAGACCCCTGTTGTTTACTCTTCCCTGTCTGGCAACAGGCAACCTTCAACCTCAGAGAGGATTATAGTGCCAGGGAGCTGTCTTGGCAGACCTTGGATGCATTATTTACTCTCTTCTTGCTGAGGGAATGCAGGGGTCTGTGTGGTGTGTCCAATTCTGGGCACATCTAAGGCGCTTCTCAAGATGCTTGGGCCAGAATTCTAGACTTAATGATGCTGTATCTTTAGAGGGGGTACATTTTTTTCTCTCCGGCTCACCTTTGCCCCCAGCTCCGTGCACTGCCCTCCCACCCCCATCTACACTTAAAATGGAAGTTTTACATTTTCTTGCTGGCGTACAGTCTTTGCTCCTCTCCCTTCTTTTGCCACCCACCATGAAGCTCCTATGTCATAATCTTACACATCCTTCTACCTGGTCTTCCCTCTTCTTCCAGACTTGAAAACACTGATAGGAACCAGGGGAAATGGTTTACTGGATGCTGTAGCTGATTTGAGCAGCATAAGTTGAAAGCATGAGCTGGGTGGTTTCCAATGCCTCAGGTCACTCTTGGGCAGTCATCCTCAAGAGAAGGGGTTTCTAGTCTTCCTGGGTAACACACCTCCATTCCCCGAATCCCTGAGAATGAAAAAATGAAGCAATAGAAGTGACTGGGAACAGCGTCTAATGGTACCTGAACTCACATTGTATCAAACACTCAGCCTGACTCAATGATAAAATGACTTGAGTTTCTCCAGGCCTCACCAACCTGTGAGTATCAATGATGGGATCTTATTAGGGGCAATGACTTATATTTTGCTTTCTCTTGCTCCTGCAACTTTGTTCCCTAGAAGCATTTCACAGCTGCTCACAAGTACCCCTCTCATTCTTCCTCTCACACCCATGTTGGCAGTGTTTCTAGATCACCTGGCAGCTTTGGGGGTGGGTTGTGGTGGGTGCCTTATGTGCTCTTGTCTGCACTAAGAACACTTTCTCTTCATATGGAAACTCTTCAGGTGACTAAGCAGCATCAAATGGAGTTCTCCCCACGCTGGGAAGAGCACTCCCCCTTCCACTCCTCCCCATTTGTACCCTCAAAGCCCGACTCTGCCCCATTTTGCATCTTAGTCTGTCCCTAGGCCCTAAAGTGGTAATGTCCTTTGTGAAAACAGCCCCCTCAGCTCCTGCATGAAGCCCCTCTCTGCTGAGTTCTGACTCCCGCCATGGTGTCGGCCAGGCACAGATGTCTGAAGCTTCCCGCCCATCTGTGTTTCTTTTTCTGGCTTGTGATCAAACCACTTCCTCATCCTCACGTGGAGTGACTCCCAGACACCCTACATACCAGTTCCTCAAACACACCACCCAGGGCTGAAACCAGTTTAGACTCAAGTTGGGACCTCATTAAAATGATAAATGTTTTTCCAGTTCTTTCCAGTTTACAAAACTCTTTCACATACATTATTTCACTTAATACTGGAAGCAGCCTTTTGAAGTACGTGTTGTCTTTATTCTCACTTTCTGGGGAGTAAAACTGAAGGTCACGCAGGTCAGGGAATGTGGACATGGCTACTTTTTAAAAAAATTGAAGTATAGTTGATTTACAATGTTGTGTTAGTTTCTGGTGTACAACAAAGTGAGTCAGTTATATGTATACATACATACATATATACACAAACACATATATATTCTTTTTCATATAATTTTACATTATGGTTTATTACAGAATATTGAATATAGTTCCCTGTGCTATGCAGTACCACCTTGTTGTTTATTTTATATATAGTAGTTTGTATTTGCTAATCCCAAACTCCTAATTGATCCCTCCCTCGCCCCTTTTATACTTCGTTAACTGTATGTTTGTTTTCTGACATGGCTACTTATTTAGTAAATAACAGAGCTGGGAATTTTCAGTCCTGCTATTCAGAATCCTAAGTTCCCTTTGTTATAGGACCACAATGCCTGACATTTAGATAATTGAAAAGGATATGGAAAAAGTCAAAATGGCTGAGACTGCAGACTTGTTAGATGCAGCTGGCACCACCCAGAGGTGATTGAAATATCTGATAGAATAATGGCTAGAATTGTGTAGTCCAGGCAAAAATGGCTATGTTCTCTTCTCAAAAGTTTATGAGACTTTTCTGTTCATTTGGCTGGTCTTCATTTTTCATCTGTGCTCCAAGTATTTGGCTAAGACTTATCATATAGTTATTTCTGTGGGTCTCTTACTATGTTTGCTCTACTTTAGGATACTTGAGCACAGGCACCATGTTTTTGGCATCTTTGCATTTTCCAAAGCAAGAGCTATGAATATAGTAGGTGCTATAATAAATGTTGTTGGAGTGTTTTTGGAATGAATGACTATTTCTTAATGTCACCCTCTTAGATTTCCAAGTGGATAATTCAGCTGTAGCCATTTCTTCCCCATTAGCATCTCTATCAGAGGGTGAGCATGGTGCATGATCAAGCAAAATAATTCAAACCTCTTGGTCTCCTGCCTCAATTTCCAAGTCTTTATGTTGCCCAGCTGCTCCCTTTTGGGCCCATTGATGCACTTCACTTTCAGTTGCCCTCCCTCCCTGTCCCCCACTTTCCATTTCTGAGTCCAAACCAATTCAGGTAGGAAGTAGATCAACAACCTCAGTGCCATTGGTAGGGCTTGGTGGTCAGTCATCTGATTGAACTTGGGGTTTGATGGTCTAATGACATGTTTTCCCAAGTGACATTTGTTTTCTTCCCTGTTCATTGTTGTTCCAAGCCATAGATCTGGCTTATGCTGGTCTCTAGTTCTCCTGCCCAAAGGCACTATTCCCTTTTAGGACTGGACAATGGCCCTGAACTCAGCCTGGGACTGGGTCCTGATATCCTATCAGTGCCAACCTTCTCCCTGGACAGGAACCTGGATCTTTATACCAGCCTATGGCTGCCCATGGACAATTTGTCTAGAAATAACTTCCCACCTTTCTGTCTGCCTGACTGGGGAGGGCAGACAGGATGTTTGGATTCCTCTCCGTTGTGCTCCACCCATTTGATTGGAAGAGTTGCTTCAATCATGCTTGGGCTTGCTATGTCCTTTGGCCACTGTGCCTCACCCATCTGGCTGCCAGTCTGGTATTTGCCTTTGCAGCTGGGCCTATTTCTCCTACTAAAGATCTGACTGTATACTTCTAGGGCCAGGATTTTGCTTTGTCCTCTCTGCCTGCTCTGCATGGCTGTGAGATACCCATAGTGTCCTGTGCATACCCTAGCTAAAAATCCCTTTGCCTTCATCTTAATGTGCTCTTTGAGAGATTTGATGTGAAGGAAAGTTTGAAACTAATTGGATAAATTTAAGGTTAATGTTTGGGGTGGATTTTATTGGTTTATTCTGTCTCTATTATTACTAATTTTTGTAATGCACATTCAGTCAGATACTGAATATTGCTTCCTAGTGTCACTGAACTCAGATTTGGCTGCTTGACGCTTGAAAGTCAATACTCGAGAGACAAGTACTGGTAGGAATGGAAAGGTTGCTTTAATCAGAAGGCCAGTAATCAAGAGAAAAGGCAGATTCATGTCCCAGAACCAACTCTGAAGATTCTGCTCAGCCATGAAAGTTTTAAAGGGAAAAAGGGGATGTAATCTCAGTTAATCATTGAGGTAGGGTGTCAGATTTGTTGCCATCTCCCACTGGGTGCAGGCCTGTTGACTCGTGATCTTTCTTTAGATGCTGTCTCGTTCACACACTTTGCTCTTGAGGTTACTGAAGGGGAAGATGAGGAAAAGATCTAGTCATCCGTTGAATACTTATTCTTCATTTGTATTTCTTTGATCTAAGTGAAGAACCAAGAAGTTAGGTCAGGCACTGTGTGATCAAAAGATCTGAAAGGTGTGCTTGAGCCACAGGTTAGTTAAAATATGGCTTTGCTAAAGTGACAAGACAAAAGGGTCTCCTGCAGAGAGTTGCTTCCTGCAGTAGAGCTGCCTGCAAAAAGCTGCTTACAAATCCATTGCTATGGGATTGTGGGCCAAGGACCATCTTCTGTAACTTCTTTTTTTTTTTTTTTAACATCTTTATTGGAGTATAATTGCTTTACAATGGTGTGTTAGTTTCTGCTGTATAACAAAGTGAATCAGCTATATGTATGCATACATCCCCATATCTCCTCCCTCTTGTGTCTCCCTTCCACCCTCCCTATCCCACCCCTCTAGGTGGTCACAAAGCACAGAGCTGATCTCCCTGTGCTAAGCAGCTGCCTCCCACAAGCTATCTATTTTACGTTTGTTAGTGTATATATGTCCATGCCACTCTCTCACTTCATCCCAGCTTACGCTTCCCCCTCCCTGTGTCCTCAAGTCCATTCTCTACATCTGCCTTTTTATTCCTGTCCAGCCCCTAGGTTCTTCAGAACCTTTTTTTTTTTTTTTTTTGATTCCATATATATGTGTTAGCATACAGTATTTGTCTTTCTCTTTCGGACTTACTTCACTCTGTATGACAGTCTCTAGGTCCACCCACCTCACTACAAATGACTCAATTCCATTTCTTTTTATGGCTGAGTAATATTTCATTATATATATGTGCCACATCTTCTTTATCTATTCATCTGTCGATGAACACTTAGGTTGCTTCCATATCCTGGTTATTGTAAATAGAGCTGCAATGAACATTGTGGTACATGACTCTTTTTGAATTATGGTTTTCTCAGGGCATATGCCCAGTAGTGGGACTGCTGGGTCCTATGGTAGTTCTATTTTTAATTTTTTAAGTGACCTCCATACAATTCTCTATAGTGGCTGTATCAATTTACATTCCCACCAACAGTGCAGGAGGGTTCCCTTTTCTCCACACCCTCTCCAGCATTGACTGTTTATAAAGTTTTTGATAATGGCCATTCTGACCAGTGTGAAGTGATACCTTACTGTGTTTTTGATTTGCATTTCTCTAATGATTAGTGATGCTGAGCATCCTTTCATGTGTTTGTTGGCAATCCGTATATCTTCTTGGGAGAAATGTCTATTTAGGTCTTCTGCCCATTTTTGGATTGGGTTGTTTGTTTTTTTGATATTAAGTTGCATGAGGTGCTGTATATTTTGGAGATTAGTCCTTTGTCAGTTGCTTCATTTGCAAGTATTTTCTCCCATTCTGACGGTCGTATTTTCATCTTGTTTATGGTTTCCTTTGCTGTGCAAAAGCTTTGAAGTTTCATTAGGTCCCATTTGTTTATTTTTGTTTTTATTTCCATTTCTCTCGGAGGTGGGTCAAAAAGGATCTTGCTGTGATTTATGTCATAGAGTGTTCTTCCTATGTTTTCCTCTAAGGGTTATATAGAGTCTGGCCTTACATTTAGGTCTTTAATCCATTTTGAGTTTATTTTTGTGTATGGTGTTTAGCAGTATTCTAATTTCATTCTTTTACATGTAGCTGTCCACTTTTCCCAGCACCACTTATTGAAGAGGCTGTCTTTTCTCCATTGTATATTCTTGCCTCCTTTATCAAAAATAAGGTGACCATATGTGCATGGGTTTATCTCTGGGCTTTCTATCTTGTTCCATTGATCTATATTTCTGTTTTGGTGCCAGTACCATACTGTCTTGATTTCTGTAGCTTTGTAGTATAGTCTGAAATCTCCAGCTCCATTTTTCTTTCTCAAGATTTCTTTGGCTATTCAGGGTGTTTTGTGTTTCCATACAAATTGTGAAATTTTTTGTTCTAGTTCTGTGAAAAATGCCAGTGGTAGTTTGATAGGGATTGCATTGAACCTGTAAATTGCTTTGGGTAGTATAGTCATTTTCACAATGTTGATTCTTCCAATCCAAGAACATGGCATATCTCTCCATCTGTTTGTATCATCTTTAAATTCTTTCTTTCATCAGTGTCTTATAGTTTTCTGCTTACAGGTCTTTTGTCTCCTTAGGTATGTTTATTCCTAGGTATTTTATTCTTTTTGTTGTAATGGTAAATAGGAGTGTTTCCTTAATTTCTCTTTCAGATTTTTCATCATTAGTGTATCAGAATGCCAGAGATTTCTGTGCATTAATTTTGTATCCTGCTACTTTACCAAATTTATTGATTAGCTCTAGTCGTTTTCTGGAAACATCTTTAGGATTCTCTATATATAGTATCATGTCATCTGCAAGCAGTGACAGTTTTACTTCTTTTCTGATTTGGATTCCTTTTATTTCCTTTTCTTCTCTGATTGCTGTGGCTAAAACTTCCAAAACTATGTTGAATATGAGTGGTGAGAGTGGGCAACCTTGTCTTGTTCCTGATCTTAGTGGAAATGGTTTCAGTTATTCACCATTGAGAATGATGTTGGCTGTGGGTTTGTCATATATGGCCTTCATTACATTGAGGTAAGTTCCCTCTATGCATACTTTCTGGAGGGTTTTTTAAATCACAAATGGGTGTTGAATTTTGTCAAAAGCTTTCTCTGCATCTATTGAGATGATCATTTGGTTTTTCTCCTTCAGTTTGTTAATATGGTTTATCACATTGATTGATTTGCATATATTGAAGAGTCCTTGTATTCCTGGGATAAACCCCACTTGATCATAATGTACGATCCTTTTAATGTGCTGTTGGATTCTGTTTGTTAGTGTTTTGTTGAGGATTTTTGCATCTATGTTCATCAGTGATATTGGCCTGTAGTTTTCTTTCTTTGTGACATCTTTGTCTGGTTTTGGTATCAGGGTGATGGTGACCTCGTAGAATGAGTTTGGGAGTGTCCTCCCTCTGCTATATTTTGGGAGACTTTGAGAAGGATAGGTGTTAGCTCTTCTCTAAATGTTTGGTAGAATTCGCCAGTGAAGCCATCTGGTCCTGGGCTTTTGCTTGTTGGAAGATTTTTTTTTTTAATTTATTTATTTTATTTTGGGCTGTGTTCGGTCTTCATTGCTGCACGCAGGCTCTTCTCTGGTTGTGGCGAGCACGGGGCTACTCTTTGTTGCGATGCGCAGCCTTCTCATTGCGGTGGCTTCTCTTGTTGTGGAGCACGGGCCCTAGATGCACGGGCTTCAGTAGTTGTGGCACACAGGCTCAGTAGTTGTGGATCGCAGGCTCTAGAGCATAAGCACAGTAGTTGTGGTTCATGGGCTTAGTTGCTCTGCGGCATGTGTGATCTTCCCGGACCAGGGTTCGAAACCATGTCCCCTGAATTGGCAGGCAGATTCTTAACCACTGTGCCACCAGGGAAGTCCTGTTAGAAGACTTTTAAACACAGTTTCAATTTCAGTGCTTGTGATTGGTCTGTTTACATTTTCTATTTCTTCCTGGCTTAGTCTTGGAAGGTTGTGCTTTCCTAGGAATTTGTCCATTTCTTCCAGGTTGTCCATTTTATTGGCATATAGTTGCTTGTAGTAATCTCTCATGATCCTTTGTATTTCTGCAGTGTCAGTTGTTATTTCTCCTTTTTTCATTTCTAGTTTTATTGATTTGAGTCTTCTCCCTTTTTTTCTTGATGAGTCTCACTAATGGTTTATCAATTTTGATTATCTTCTCAAAGAACCAGGTTTTAGTTTCATTGATCTTTGCTATTGTTTCCTTCATTTCTTTTTCATTTCTTTTTGATCTGATCTTTATCATTTTCTTTCCTTCTCCTAACTTTGGGGGTTTTTTTGTTCTTCTTTCTCTAAATGCTTTAGGTGCAAGTTTAGGTTGTTTATTTGAGATGTTTCTTGTTTCTTAACGTAGGGTTGTATTGCTATAAAGTTCCCTCTTAGAACTGTTTTTGCTGCATCCCATAGGATTTGGGTCATTGTGTTTTCATTGTTATTTGTTTCTAGGTATTTTTTGAGTTCCTCTTTGATTTCTTTCGTGATCTCTTGGTTATTAAGTAGTGTATTGTTTAGCCTCCATGTGTTTCTATTTTTTACAAATTTTTTCCTGTAATTGGTATCAAGTCTCATAGCATTGTGGTCGGAAAAGATACTTGATACAATTTCAATTTTCTTAAATTTACCTGGGCTTGGTTTGTGACCCAAAATATAATCTATCCTGGAGAATGTTCCGTGAGCACTTGAGAAGAAAGTGTAATCTGCTGTTTTTGGATGGAATGTCCTATATATATCGATTAACTCAATCTGGTCTATTGTTTCATTTAAGGCTTGTGTTTCTTTATTAATTTTCTGTTTGGATGATCTGTCCATTGGTGAAAGTGGGGTGTTAAAGTCCCCTACTATGATTGTGTTACTATTGATTTCCCCTTTTATGGCTGTTAGCATTTGCCTTATGTATTGAGGTGCTCCTATGTTGGGTGCATAAATATTTACAATTGTTATATCTTCTTCTTGGATTGATTCCTAGATCATTATGTAGCGTCCTTCTCTGTCTCTTGTAATAGCCTTTATTTTAAAGTCTATTTTGTCTGATAGGAGAATTGCTACTCCAGCTTTCTTTTTTTTGTGGTACGTGGGCCTCTCACTGTTGTGGCCTCTCCCATTGCGGAGTACAGGCTCCGGACGTGCAGGGTCAGCAGCCATGGCTCACGGGCCCAGCCGCTCCATGGCATGTGGGATCTTCCTGGGCTGGGGCATGAACCTGCATCCCCTGCATCGGCAGGTGGACCCTCAACCACTGCGCCACCAGGGAAGCCCCACTCCAGCTTTCTTTTGATTTCCATTTGCATGGAATATCTTTTTCTATTCCCTCACTTTCAGTCTGAATGTGTCCCTAGGTCTGAAGTGAGTCTCTTTAAGACAGCGTATGTTTGGGTCTTATTTTTGTATCCATTCAGCTAGTCCATGTCTTTTGGTTGGAGCATTTAATCCACATACATTTAAGGTAATTATCCATATGTATGTTCCTATTACCATTTTCTTAATTGTTTTGGGGTTGTTTTTGTAGGTCTTTCCCCTCTCTTATGTTTCGTCCCTAGAAAAGATCCTTTAGCATTTGTTGTAAAGCTGGTTCAGTGGTGCTGAATTGTCTTTGCTTTTGCTTGTCTGTAAAGGTTTTAATTTCTCTGTCCAATCTGAATGAGATCCTCACTGGGCCGAGTAATCTTGGTTGTAGATTTTTCCCTTTCATCACTTTAAATATGTCTTTCCACTCCCTTCTGGCTTGCAGAATTTCTGCTGAAAGATCCATTGTTAACCTTATGGGGATTCCCTTGTATGTTATTTGGTTTTTTTCCCTTGCTGCTTTTAATATTTTTCTTTGTATTTAATTTTTGGTAGTTTGATTAATATGTGTCTTGGCGTGTTTCTCCTTGGATTTATCCTCTATGGGACTCTGTGCTTCCTGGACTTGATTGACTATTTCCTTCTACATATTAGGGAAGTTTTCAATTATAATGTCTTCAAATATTTTCTCAGTCCCATTTTTTTTCTCTTTTTCTTCTGGGACCCATATAATTAGGAATGTTGGTGTGTTTAATGTTATCCCAGAGGTCTCTGAGTTTGTCCTCCATTCTTTTCATTCTTTTTTCTTTATTCTGCTCTGCGGCAGTTGTTCCTAATATTTTGTCTTCCAGGCCGCTTATCCATTCTTCTGCCTCAGTTATTCTGCTATTGATTCCTTCTAGAGAATGTTTAATTTCATTTATTGTGTTGTTCATCATTAGTTGTCTGCTCTTTAGTTCTTCTAGGTCCTTGTGAAACGTTTCTTGTATTTTCTTCATTCTTTTTCCAAGATTTTGGATCATCTTTACCATCATTATTCTGAATTCTTTTTCAGGTAGACTGCCTATTTCCTCTTCATTTGTTTGGTCTGGTGGGGTTTTACCTTCCTCCTTCATCTGCTGTGTATTTCTCTGTCTGCTCATTTTGCTTACCTTACTGTGTTTGGGGTTCTCTATTTCACAGGCTACAGGTTCGTTATTCCCGTTGTTTTTGGTGTCTGCTCCCTGTGGGTAAGGTTGGTTCAGTGGGTTGTGTAGGCTTCGTGGTGGAGGGTACTGGTGCCTGTGTTCTGGTGGATGAGGCTGGATCTTGTCTTTCTGGTGGGAACGACTGCATCCAGTATTGTGTTTTGGGGTTTCTGTGACCTTGTTATGATTTTAGTCAGCCTCTCTGCTGATGGGTGGAGTTGTGTTCCTATCTTGCTAGTTGTTTGGCATAGGGTGTCCAGCAGTGTAGCTTGCTGGTTTTTGAGTGCAGCTTGGTCTTAGTGTTGAGATGGAGATCTCTCAGAGAGCCTTCGCCATTTGTTATTTTGTGCGGCTGGGAGGTCTCTGGTGGACCAATGTCCTGAACTCGGCTCTCCCACCTCAGAGGCTCAGGCCTGACACCTGGTCAGAGCACCAAGACCCTGTCAGACACACATCTCAGAAGAAAAGGGAGAGAAAAAGAGAAAGAAAGAAAGAAAAAGAATAATAAAATAAAGTTATTAAAATAGAAAAAAATTAGTAAAAAGAAAAGAAAGAACGAAAGAAGAGAGCAATCAAACCAAAAAACAAATCCATGAGTAACAAGTGCTAAAAACTATACAAAAAAAAAAAAAGAAAAAAAGGACAGTCAGAACCCTGGGGCAAATGGCAAAACCAAAGCTATACATTCAGAATCACACAAAGAAGCATACACATACACACTCACAAAAAGAGAAAAAGGAAAGAAATATATATATATATATATATAAAATTTTAAAAGAAAGAAAGCAACCAAACCAATAAATATATCTACCAATTATAATAAGCTCTAATTACTAAACTAAGATAAGCATAAAACCAGAAAAAAATTAGATGCAGAAAGCAAACCCCAAGTCTACAGTTGCTCCCAAAGTCCACCCCCTCAATTTTGGGATGATTCATTGTCTATTCATGTATTCCACAGACGCAGGGTACATCAAGTTGATTGTGGAGATTTAATCTGCTGCTCCTGAGGCTGCTGGGAGAAATTTCCCTTTCTCTTCTTTGTTCATACAGCTCCTGGGGTTCAGCTTTGGATATGGGCCCGCCTCTGCATGTAGGTTACCTGAGGGCATCTTTTGGGAAGTCTGAGGTCTTCTGCTAGTGTTCCGTAGGTGTTCTGTAGGAGTTGTTCCACATGTAGATATAGTTTTGATGTATTTGTGGGGAGGAAGGTGATCTCCACGTCTTACTCCTCCGCCGTCTTGAAGGCACCACCTCTCTCCGTCGGTTTGTTGGGTGGTGACGGCCAAACTGAGGATTTGGTTAATGTACATCGCAGGACCTTGAGCAGTTGGAGTCGCACTACCCTTCTGTTACTTCTTCATGCTGATGTAGGGCACCATATTCTTAGAGTGGAAGTTGTTGACATGGGTCTGTAGCATCCCTTTGCTGACAATTTTAGTTGCCTGTTTACATACACGGGCAGAGCAAGCTACCATTATTTTGATACCCACAAAGATACAAATGATTATGAGAAATAGTGTTAATCCCATTCTCTTGAGGCTAGTTCTGGGAATTGTGCTAGCCATAGATTCAGTACTGCTCAAGATGGAGCAGCTTATGTCATGGCTACAGGAATGTGCATCAGACACTAAAAGATTCTGTGACTCTGTTGTGCTAATCATTAACTGAGCCTGCTCTTTTATGACTGAGGGAGGCCTGGGAGACTTCAGTTTTTTTATAAACAAGAGGCAGGGGACATGGAAGGGCCTTTGTACTTGGAGGTTCCAGCAGGATTCTTCTTGGTTTCACTACGAAATTAATATATTTGGTCTAACTCATGTCAGATATATCCCAGTTATAAGGGTCCAGGTTCCTTTTGGGTGCCACACTTCACTGGGCTAGATGTCCTATACAGTCTGGGAAAATAAACCTTGGCAGTCACTATTTGCAGACTCTTTTAACATAATTGGTGTAAAAGATTTAGTCATAGCTTTCTTAAAATAGCAGTAAGTTGTAATAGTACCTTTTAAAGAAGAGTGATACACATTGGCTCAAATAAATTAATGTTTCCACCTAGAAAAGCATGTGAGGGGATGCATAGTGAAGAGAAGTATGGAAGAACTATGTTACAATTTGATGATAGATCAGGTCAGGACCTCACTCTTTAGGGAAAAAGAAAACATTGGGTTTGACAGACATAACTAAATATTATTTCCTTGTAAGGAGGCTGAGGGACTGCATAGCTCCAGACTTCCAAAAGCCACCTCAATTCTGAGATATCTCCACTTGGCTTTCTAATAGACGTTTCAAATCCACCTTGTCCCAAACTGAATTTCTGATTGTCATTTCTGCCCCCTGCCCTCCCACTTCCTGTGCCTCTTTTACAACCTTCTTCACTCAAAGCATCTTCACTTTTGTGCATGGCAGCTCTATTCTTTCAGTTGTTCAAGTCCCAAACCTTGAACTCATTCTTGATGCTTCTCTTTCTTTCACACCTCATATCCAGCCTCTCAAAAATTCTATGAGTTCCATTTTCAAAATAACTTGAGAATCTGACCATTTTATACCTTCTCTTACTTCCCTGGTCATAGCGATCAATGTCTTTCACTTGAGGTACAGAAATAGCCTCCTGATAGAGGTCTCTTTGATTCTACTGTTGCTCCCTCTTCTTCTCCCCACTTCATTCTCTATACAGTCTTTGGTTTCAGCCATGACTCCTAAAGTCTGCTATGGCTCCTTAATTTACCCAGAGTAAAAACCAAAGTCCTCACCATGGCCTCCAAAGGCTTCAGGCCCTCAGTTACCTCTGATCTCCTCTCCCATTACTTTCCCCTTTGTTTACTCCATTCTGGCCAGGCTGCCCTTGCTGTCAGACATGTCTTTGCATCAGGGCATTTTTTCTGGATGTTTCCTTTTCTTGAATATTCTTCCCCCAGAAATCTGATATCTTTTTTTTTCTTTCCTTTTTTTTTTTTTTTTTGGCCATGCTGCATGGCATGCAGGATCTCAGTTAGTTCCCCAACCAGGGATCGAACCCATGACCCCTGCAGTGGAAGCGTGGAGTCTTAACCACTGACTGCCAGGAAGTCCCAATTTGATATCTTTTTGACCAGCTTTTTTTCATTCTTTGAGTCTTTTCTTAAATATTACCTTCTCAATGAGGCCTACTAGGACTACCATTTTTAATACTGTCCTCTGCCCCTCTGTCTATTCTAATTATTCTTACTCTATTCTACTTCTTTCCTCATAGTACCCATCACCTTCTAACATACTGTAATAATTTACTTATTATGTCTGCTGTTTATGGGAAAGCTTTAAGCACAGAGTCTTTCCCAGAGTAGGTTCTGAACAAAGGTTAATTCTTGCATTGTCAGAGATGTTGAGTTTAATAAAGCTTTTAATTTAGGTTTGCTTTACAAAATGTAGAACTTTCTTGAACACTGTCTTTTTTTTTTTTATTGAAGTGAGATTCACAAAATAGAAAGTTAGCCATTTTAAAGTTAACAATTTAATGGCATTTAGTACATCCACAATGTTGTGCAGCATCTGTTTTTGGTCATACTTTTATATATTGTGTAGCTGCTTCCAAAATATATCTGAATCAGCAGTACCTTTAAATACGGTCTTCCAACAATTTCTTTTGCCCCTCAAGTTTAAAGACAAAAAAATGAAACCACAGCGACAGCACAGATTGTCTGACCTCTTAACTATTTTGCAGGAGGGAAATCTCAATTCAGGCAGCATAGATAATAGAGTTAAAAATAAATCTCTCTGTGTTTATAGGCCTTTAAAAAACAAACCAATTTTCCCTGAAGTTCAGTGGTTTTGTTAATTGTTTCAAGATGTTGGGTGTTTTAAAGTATGTTGTAAAAGCCTGACATGATGACAAAACAAAACTCATTAGCTAGTACTCCCCTGTTGGGATTTTACTTAAAAATGTAAAAATGTAAAAGTTCATGGTAAGACAGTCTTACAACTGCAAATTTAAGTGCATTAAATCAGAAAAGGGAAAAATAGAGATAATATTGATACATCTCTGCTTATTGAGCTAAATCTGGGAACCACATATCTCACTCCCTTCATCCTCTTCTTGTCCCATTAGAGTGCTGTAAAGTTGTAAAGTGAGTTCAAGAAAATACCTAGAAGGATACACAAGAAATTGCTAACAGCTTTTGCCTCTGCAGAGGGGCTCTAAAGGTGGTAGAAGGAAGACTTATTTTATAATTATATAATATACTTTTGTGTACTGTTTGAATTTTTACCCTAGGCATGTATTACAGTTTCAGTAAAATAAAAAATAACACCAACAAGAAACTAAACTTCTGTTTAGTTATTTCTCCAAGTACCACGTGGTTCTGGGCATTTATTAGCCAGGACTCTTTAGGGTGATGAAAGCCCATTTAAACGAGCCGCTGCAGACAAGGGTGGGTGGTTTATTGGATCACAAGCAGAGATGAAGTAGTTCACAGAATTTAAGGAAAAACTGCAAGAATCAGGCCCTCAGGGATTAGAACTAAGGCCTCCATATACCCAGAATTCTTTCTCTTGCTCTCATTATCATCTCTACTTGCATTTTTGCACGTTGGTGTCATTCTTTCCTACTTTTCCATATGAACATGGCTGCTGGTAGTCCTAGCTTAGGGATCCGAGAGAAAAGAAAAAACTACCTTTCTTCCAGAGTCTCTTTTTCAATCTTGATGAAGGATTTTAATTGGTTTTACTTGTGTCACATACTACATCTTGAACCACTGCTATTGCCAGGGGAATTGCCATATCTGGATCATCTGTCAGCACATGGTCAGGGTAGTAGAATCTCTTAACAGAAGGAACATATGAAAGCCTCCTGGGAGGGAAAATAACTTAACACAGTCTCCTACAATCTACCCCTTACTGTGCAGTCTAACACAAACTCTCCTTCCATAAAATAATATTCCAAGAATGTTCTAGGCCAAAATAACACAGCTATGATACAGATCCCTAAAATAGACTCACCTCCTCCCCAAATCAAAAACAATTTGTAGTCTTTACCAGCTGAATTAACACCAAGTCCAAATCTCTGGGAGATCTTCCTTCTTCTCAGGTGACTTTGAATGCTACTTCTCTTGGTTCAGCAACCCATGTCTAATTGAGGAATATAATACCTACAATGAAAAGCTACAGTTTAGAAAAGAAAAAAAGGAAACACGATATGCAACAGTAATTTTTCTATGCTAAATATTACCTCCTACTGATTGGGGATAGCAAAGATTCACCTCTGTGGCAAAGTAACGAGTTTCTTAGACACAAAGTATGGGGACTTCAGGTTCTCCCAACTAGAAGGAGTCTTACCAGAGTGAAGTATAGTGGACTCTTGAAGAATACAGGGGTTAGGGGAGCTGACCTTCCAGTGGGAAATCTTCATGTAATTTATAGCTGGTCTTCCATATCCATGTTCCTCTGCATCCGTGCTTCTGGATTCATGGGTTCAACCAACTGGGGATCACGTAGTACTGCAGTAATTACTATTGAAAAAAAATCTGTGTATAAGTGGAACCATTTCGTTCAAACCCGTGTTGTTCAAGAGTCAACTCTACTTACCCAGGGCCTAGAGGTCAGGCTTTCTCAGTCCCTCTGGTTCCCCTCAGGTAGCCCCATTCCAATACCTAGAAGTCCCCTGTCTTTTACAATAAAAACATTTATGTTAATGGAACTTAAATCATTATCTGCAGGCAGAAAGGGCTTTGCAATGAGGTTATAGTTTATATATATTTATTTGTTTAATGTTTAATTTGTATTAAAATGGAAACCCAAATTTTCTTGTCTTTACTATTTTGAATTAGAAGGAATCGCACTCATTTTCTTTTTTTAAAAAAAATATTTTTTTTTTATTTTGGCTGCATTGGGTCTTAGTTGCAGTACATGGGATCTTTGTTGTAGCAAGCAGGATATTTCATTGCGGCACGTGGGCTGTTCGTTGCAGTGCGCGGGCTTCTCTGTAGTTGTGGCGTGTGGGCTCCAGAGCACACGGGCTCAGTATTTGTGGCATGTGGGCTTAGTTGCCCCATGGCATGTGCGGCATGTGGTATCTTAGTTCCCTGACCAGGAATTGAACCCGTGTCCCCTGCATTGGAAGGTGGATTCTTAACCACTGGACCACCAGGGAAGTCCCAATAACTCATTTTTGAGTGGTGGTCACCTTCCTCCAGGTAGTGTGTGTGTGTGTGTGTGTGTGTGTGAGAGAGAGAGAGAGAGAGAGAGAGAGAGAGAGAGAGAGAGAGAGAGTATATTCATTCCTCTCCAGGAAATAGGCAGTATTAGGCAATGTTAGGCAATAATATTAGGGAATATTATTTTGTAGATTATTGTTTCAAAAGTACTTTCATGCTCTTGAGGAAGGTGGGGAGGGTACTGTTTGTTATTGGTTTCTTACCTTTCTTACCCTGCTTTGATTTTTCATTCACTGTAAAAGTTCTTTCTGATGATCCTGAGTCTAGACATTAAGGACTTTAGTGAAGGAGGTGGGGAAAGAGGGAATAAAGCTTCAGGTGTGAAGGATGAAAGAAACATGGTGAGAAAGTTAGAAGGGCCACTGACTCAGGGTCACAAAAGTAATTCAAGAGTGGCCACCACCCGAAAACTCTGGATGAATAAGTTGAGAAGACTTCTGTGATGGGCCTTTTCTTTGTGCCCTGGAGTCATATTGTATCAGAAACATTGCCAGCTGGCTATGCAGTTTTCATAGGATTGAAAATATTACATTACCTGTTCCCAGGGTGTCTGAAGATCAAGTGTTCACTCTTCATGAAACCTTGATTATTTTATATTTTACATCAGACATCCTCAGAAGCTTTCCTTCTAGCAGAAGAAATGCCCAGCTTACCAGCTTATACCGTCTACTTCTGCCACTGGGTAGCTACCCCTTATGGTGTTCCTACTAAAATTATGAGACTAAAGGGAACCCCTCAATCCTCAGAGAAATGATGGAAGGAGTTTCCACACCAGAGCCCCAAGCTGGGACAGTAATAAGTGGATCTTTTCCTTGGTCTATTTCCAGTCAGGCAAACTGGAAATGAGTTTTTTCTTTCCTCTTTCTAATGATGCTTTGCTTAAGGTTGCCTGGAGACTCAAGGTAAAAGTTTAACCAGCTGATTCTCCACTGTATATCTTAGACCTCAGCTCCTCATCTAATGTGGAGAATGGTGATGGAAAGGGAGGAAAGTGTCATAGTTCTTCTACGATAATTATTCTTAATTTCTTCTGAGTGTTTATTGTTCGCCTCTCCTCTTCCTGGGACCAAATTATTCTCAGTTAGGGACTATTTGGTTGCAAGGAAGAGAAACACTCAAATTAGCTCAAGTACAGCGTTATGTTTATTGTGTGGTCATAACACCCCATGTCCTGGACAGTGAGGCATGCTATGGATGTTTATGGAGAAGAAATGAAGTATAGCTGGGCCTTAGAGGGTCTGCAGAAGGGAAATAGAGAGTAAGGACATAAACCTGTTCTTTTTAAGAAACCCTTTGGTCTCTTTTTCCTGCTTCTGTCCACTCTGGTCTTCTCTCTGCAGAGCATGCATTTCTCCTTATTCCTGGTGTCTTTGACCCTATAGTTTCAGCTTGGTTCAGGGTCTCATAACAGAGGAAAGGTAGTTACCCAAAAGGAAACTGGAGTGCTACTAAGAAGGGAGGATGAATTCTGGGTTAAAAAATGAAAAAACTTCCATAATAATGACCAACATATTCAAGTCAGTTCAAGTTGGCTGAATAGTTTTCCATGTCTGAAGTGAAAGTTTCCATGACACCAAACCCAGGTACATGGCCCCATCCCTGGAACTGGAAGACATCTAACAATTGTTTACTGACTAGATGAATAGGTGAATGAATGACCAGAAGTTAAGCAGGATCCATGTCTGATTTATTTTGATTCATCTTTGTAATACTCAAACAGCCCCTGATATGCTGGGATATTTTGTACATGGTAGGTGCTCAGTAAGTATTAACAGAATAACTTTCACTTCCCTTCTTCTGAATATTGTACTCTTTTATTTACAAATTTATTTATTTTTGGCTGCATTGTGTCTTTGTTGCTGTGCGCGGGCTTTCTCTAGTTGTGGCGAGTAGGGGCTACTCTTCATTGCGGTGCACAGGCTTCTCATTGCAGTAGCTTCTCTTGTTGTGGAGCATGGGCTCTGCACACGGGCTTCAGTAGTTGTGGTTCGCGGGCTCTAGAGTGCAGGCTCAGTAGCTGTGGCGCACAGGCTTAGTTGCTCCGCAGCATGTGGGATCTTCCCAGACCAGGGCCTGAACCTGTGTCCCCAGCTTTGGCAGGCGGATTCTTAACCACTGCGCCACCAGGGAAGTCCTGCGAATATTGTACTCTTTTAAATGGCAGAATCATTGTGTAGTACAGTGGTCTCTGAAGAGGACTGCACAAAACAATCCACTGCCGTATGAAAAAAAATCATGGCTTCTATGCATGTTTACCTAAAATATAAAGTATTACTAACATGTAACATAGGGATTGACATTGGTGCCTTCAAATAGGTCTAATGTCAAGTGTGGTTCACAGAGTGCTCTGATGCAAGAGTGAGGCTTCTGCAACATGGAAGGCTTGACCAGGTTATTTTCTCGTGGGTGTTGGCTTTCAGCATACTTTCATCACAGTGGATCCATGAACAACATGGGTTTGAACTGAGATGGCTCCACTTGTACGTGAATTTTCTTCACTAAATATGTACTACAGTACTCATGATCCATAGTTGGTTGAATCTGCAATGCAGAACCATGGATATACAGAGGGCCTACTGTACAGTTATACATGGATTTTCGACTGCATGGGGGTCAGTGCCCCTAACCCTCATGTTGTTCAAGAATCAACTGTATATTGCAGTTTATGTGGGCCTATGTAGATTACAAAAGTAGTATATTATCTGGTTTTAACTAAAGTAACTCTCACAAAGTGTACAAAAGGCTTAAAAAGATATCTGTAAAGAAATTGTGAATTGAAGATACTACCCATAATGGGAACACAAGGAAACAACGAGAAAATAGTCCAGTATACACTTCTGCTCCTGTTACAAGTTTGTCAGCTATGTTATGAGATAAAACAAATAATGATCTAGTCAGATCTGATAAGAAGTAGTCCAAAAAATTAGAAATTTCACGGATTTCTATGAAATCCATGGATTTAAATCTAATACTGTTAACTATGGATTTAAATCTAATACTGTTAACAATAGACAGTGACCCAAAGTAAACACTGTGCTTGAGTTTTATCCATGAAGCTGTCGTGATTATCATGACATTTAGAAAAAAAGCATCCAGAACATGTAGGTCAAATTTCTACACCTTTTTTACAGTGATGTTATAGTCAGGCAATGCTCAAATTCACTTAACGTAATTTTACTAACTTTACAGTTTTTGCTTAAGAACAGAAGTTAAAAAGCTACATACATGCCATGGTAAGAATTGGCTGAAATAATAAAGAAAAATGGGTTCCTTTGTTGGCAGATATCACTGGAAGATGCATAGAAAACATTGCTGAAGATCTGAAAAACAAACATTAGGAGAGATTTGACAGTGTGGGAAATTTGTAATATGGCTGGATGGAAGTACAGATGTTTCTAACTTGTCTTAGTTATGATATTTGTTAGATTCTGTTCCAATAATGAAATACATGAAAAACTATTTTCTCTCTCTGTCTTCACTGAGGGAAAGATAGCCTGGAAGGAATATATTAATTATAAATATATTAATGACTTCTTTAATAAAAGAAGGCATAAGGCTAGAGGGACAGAACCACAAGAGAAATTTAATCACTGCATCATTCATAGGCAGCTATTGCAGCAAAGAACTCAAAGCCATAGTATTTAAAATTCCAGAAATGTAGGTGTGGTAAATCTTGTGAATCTTGTGAGCCTTTAATACTAAAACTTTTTTTTTGTTGTTGTTGTTGTACGCGGGCCTCTCACTGTTGTGGCCTCTCCCGTTGCGGAGCACAGGCTCCGGACACGCAGGCCCAGAGGCCACGGCTCACGGGCCCAGCCACTCCGCAGCATGTGGGATCCTCCTGGACCGGGGCATGAACCCGTGTCCCCTGCATCGGCAGGTGAACTCTCAACCACTGCACCACCAGGAAAGCCCCTAATAGTAAAACTTTTATAATGATCTATAGCAGGGGTTGGCAAGTTTTTTCTGTAAGGAGGAAGATAGTCAGTGTTTGCAGGCCGCATGGTCTCTGTCAGAACTATTCAACTCTGCCTTTGTAGGGTAAAAACAGCCATAGACAATATGTAAATGAATGATTGTGACTGTGTTCCAATAAAACTTTATTTATAAAAACAGGGACAGGCTCTATCTGATCCAAGGGCTGTAGTTTGCTGACTCCTGCTTTGTAAAGAGCGAGGAATAGCCATGAACATAGAGGTTCACTGTTTATCTTTTGTCAAACACTTAAAAATGTTGTTGAAGTTAGAGAAGACTTCAATTTATTGACCTTTTATGTGATGACAGGTAGTTGTTGGTAGTGTGTAACCCAGCAGATAAATTAAAAGAAAAATAAGCACAGATTATATAGCTTGCCTCTTCATGGTAAAAATGACATTTAATAATGAGAAACAAATTGCTTTTAAAAAGAACCCAGAGGGCATTTTTGAAAATAGCTCTTGGGGAATGTTTCTGTTGTTATCTTGTTCATTTGTAGAAATTATATATGTTTGTCACCTGCATGCTTAATAAAATTGTAAACAGAATTTTCCAATATGTTTAATAATCTCCCAAAGAGTTTTAGTGAGTTTTGAGTATGTTTCTTAAAAATATCAATATTCAGTTCCTTCTAATTTGTTTGCAGGAATAATTTTTTGGCATCAAGAATGATGGAATTTTATTAGCCAAACTTAAACAATAATCTCTGTATATATGGTGACTAGAACTGAAAAAAGAGTATTATGATTTAATAAGTGCAGTCAGTGAGAGACTTCTATTTGGTTCCATTTGGAACTGAACTTCCACGTGAAGTTCTTTTTCCAGCTATGACAACCATTAAAACTAAGTGTTGATATAAGCTGAACTTAGATGCACGCCTTCAAACTGCTGTAACACAAAATATTAAACCAAGTTTCTAAAAATAACAAAGCATATTCAAATGCATTGCTTACAGGTATTTTTGGTTCCAGAGATTAATGAAATAAAGGTTATTTAAAGGCATTTTTTTCATACTTTACTGGCTTTTTAAATGTTTATCTTGTGTAAGGTTTAACATGTAAAATAGCACAGGTATATTATATAAATAAATACATAGGTATTGAAGTATGTATGCTAACATTAAAAAAAATTATAGTGTGATATATGATGCAAAAAGTCCAGAGACCATTGTGTTCGTTGGGAGGCAGTGTGGCACAGCAAAACAGTCATAGAGTTTGGTACCACGTAGATCAGCTGTGTTTAATAATAGTAATTATCAATTAATAAGTCACTCCTAGGGCTAGGCATCATGTCAGATGCATTGCAGAAATCATCTCATTATATCCTGTCCAAAATCGTATGTGGGAAAGGATCACATGGCTATATCTCCTTTCATCTCTACCAAACACATTTCCCAAGGTGCTTGGAAGGCTGGGTCTTCTGCTTGTGAGTGAGGGCCTTGGGCCTCAGATTCTTTTCAACTCTAAAATTGCTGGTTGAGCTCTAGTCTCCCAGGCACTAAAAATCATTAAAGTGTATTTCTGTGGCATCCATTGAACAAAAGTAAAATAACCTATAAAATCACCTCTTAACATGTGATTATAGTCAACTCTCAATTCATTGAGGGTATTAGCAGGTAGGGACGGAATGTCAGCTTCAAAAAAACCTACAACCACAGTTAAAACAATACTATAGTCAACTATTATCTAGAGATGATTAACAGTAATGTTGGCTGGACCTAGGAGGGGTTCATTTTCCTAGTGGAACTGGGCTTTCTGATGGGCCAGAGTAAGTCCATTCTTCTAGGGAAGCTCAGAAGGCAACTGGTCCCCTCTCATCGTGCTTTTTGTTGGAGTAGAGGCTGGTAATACAAACTCATTATTTGCTGCCTAATTACTAACCCTGAAGTCTGGGAAAGCCTGCCACTCTCAGAGCTCTGCTGTACTTTGACCATCATTGATCTACCCTGGATCATCAAGTGTGGACTGGGCATTACCATTTCACAGATGAGAAAACAGAGGCTACTTTCTCACTGACAGAAAACTGGTGTCAGAGTTGGGATTGGAGCCCAGGTGTGGCTGATTTCAAAGCCTCTTGTGTCTTTCATTGCTTCCCTACTGCTGACCTTGTGGGGTTTGGTCCTACTTGGACAGATATTTTTGGATCGAGGTTCTTTTCTTTTTGACTCTCAAAACATGTCATCTTGGCAGATGCCAATTCTGCTTATTCCAAATGACACCCTTGCTTCTCCTTTTCTGTGACTTTGCTGAGAGTCATAAGGGACTTTGAAAATTATCCATTCCAATGCTCTCATTTTGCAGTGAACAAAATTAATACCCAGAAAGATAAAGTAACTTACCCATGTCCCCACGGTAATTAGTGGTGACTATAAACCTGCTCTGTTCAAACTTTTGAACTCCTAACATTTTGGGAAAATAGATCCCAGAGTATAAATAAATATGTGTGATTCAGCTTAAGTTTTCAAACATCCATAATTGAGCAATGGAGTTATAATTTCCTTAAAAAATAGGCCAAATCATGGTTTTCAATCAAACTTGTTTGAAACTTTAAGCCTGCTTGGGGTGGCACATACAGTCTACTAACCCTGGATTTGTTCTTATTCTTGTTTGCCTTGACTTAAAAAGATGAGCCATGTGATTCCCAAGAGTTTGGAAGGTTTTCTGATGTTTTCAATAAAACAGCATGTAGAGTTGGAACTATTCTATGTTAGAATTATTTTTCTGGTCACGAGGCAGTGAGTAACCATCACTAAACTCTTTCCTATTTCTATTTGAGACTGAATTTCTAAAAAACTGATTAATTTTTTTTCAGCTTGCACCTGAGCCTGTAGAGTTACACAAGGCCTCAAACTTAACCTTTCTTCTTGTTATAAATAATGAGTGAATTTACTAAATAGCAGCTAAAAGCAGAAGAATTATTTGTTCTTATTCATTCATTCAAACAATTAAAAAATATACTGAGCACCTACCAGGAGCCAGGCCTTGTGCTCATTCTTATCCTTGCAAAGACATTCATGGTCTAGTAGGGGAGATCTAAACATAAAGAAATGTGGTATTTGAAATGACACATGATGATGGTTGTCATAGAAATATGTGGCACTGGGAAGCTTCTGTTTGCCCAGAGGGGATGGGGAAAACACTGGAGGAAATGACATTTGATCTGGGCATTAAAAGATGGCTAGGATTTCATCAAGTGAAAAAGAAGGGAAGCTTATTTCAGAAAAAAGAGTAATACAAACAAAGATAGAGAGTAGTGGATTACCATTGGGTGGTACCTTTTTGGTGGCTGATAATGTAAATGTGAATGACTGGTATTTCAACATATTGGGTCCATGAAGACTGATTTCAAGTTTTTTAAATCCATTTTAAAATTAATTTTTAAAGCTAAATTGTAATTATTGTTGGTGTTGCTGGCTACCCTTGTGCTTTACTGTGTTAGGTGCTTTAAAAAATATTTAATCCTCACAGCAATACTATGATGTAGCTACTTAGGAGGAAATTGAGCCAGAGGGAGCATGCTTTGCCAGGGTTGCAAAGCTGGTAAGAAGCCTACCAAGAGTTTTGCCCTTCAAATATACTTGCACTCAGTAAAGTTTTAATTTTTAACCAAAATGATATTCTCTACTATGAAGTGTAAAACCTTTATAAAAGACCTTTAAGGATGGTTTATTACATGGACTTTAAGGTATTATATAAGTGAATTTAAAAACAGCTCATCTTGTCTGAGGCTTTGAGGTATACATCAAGAACTAATCACCCAGGAGACCTTCAAGATGGCGGAAGAGTAACACGTGGAGATCACCTTACCCCCACAAATACATCAGAAATACATCTACATGTGGAACAACTCCTACAGAACACCTACTGAATGCTGGCAGAAGACCTCAGACCTCCCAAAAGGCAAGAAACTCCCCACGTACCTGGGTAGGGCAAAAGAAAAAAGAGAAAACAGAGACAAAAGAATAGGGATGGGACCTGCACCAGTGGCAGGGAGCTGTGAAGGAGAAAAGGTTTCCACACACTAGGAAGCCCCTTCACGGGCGGAGACAGCGGGTGGTGGTGGGGGGAAGCTTCGGAGCCACGGAGGAGAGCACAGCAACAGGGGTGCAGAGAGCAAAGCAGAGAGATTCCCGCATGAGGATCGGTGCTGACCAGCACTCAGCAGCCCGAGAGACTTGTCTGCTCACCCACCGGGACGGGTGGGGGCTGGGAGCTGAGGCTCGGGCTTCGGAGGCCAGATCCCAGGGAGAGGACTGGGGTTGGCTGTGTGAACACAGCCTGAAGGGGGCTGGTGCACCACAGCTAGCTGGGAGGGAGTCCGGGAAAAAGTCTGTAACTACCTAAGAGGCAAGAGACCATTGTTTCAGGGTGCACGAGGAGAGGGGATTAAGAGTGCCGACTAAACGAGCTCCAGAGACGGCCGCAAGCCACAGCTATCAGCGCGGACACCAGAGGCAGGCATGAGATGCTAAGGCTGCTGCTGCCGCCACCAAGAAGCCTGTGAGCAAGTACAGGTCACTATCCACACCTCCCCTCTCAGAAACCTGTGCAGCCCACCACTGCCAGGGTCCCATGATCCAGGGACAACTTCCCCAGGAGAACACACGGGGCGCCTCAGGCTGGTGCGACGTCACGTCAGCCCCTGCCCGCCGCAGGCTCACTGGGCATCCATACCCCTCCCTCCCCCCAGCCTGAGTGAGTCAGAGCCCCTGAATCAGCTGTTACTTTAACCCCATCCTGCCTGAGCAGGGAACAGACACCCTCAGGTGACCTACACACAGAGGCAGGGCCAAATCCAAAGCTGAACCCCAGGAGCTGTGTGAACAAAGAAGAGAAAGGGAAATCTCTCCCAGCAGCCTCAGGAGCAGCAGATTCAGTCTCCACAATCAACTTGATGTACCCTGCATTTGTGGAATACCTGAATAGGCAACGAATCATCCCAAACTGAGGCGGTGGAATTTGGGAGCAACGATATATATATTTTTTTCCTTTTACTCTTTTTGTGAGTGTGTATGTGTATGCTTCTGTGTGTGATTTTGTCTGTATAGCTTTGATTTTACCATTTGTCCTAGGGTTCCATCTGTACTTTTTTTTTTTTAGCATAGTATTTAGCGCTTGTTATCATTGGTGGATTTGTTTTTTGGTTTGTTGCTCTCTATTTCCTTTCTTTTAAAAAATTTTTAAACTTTATTATTTTTAATAATTATTTTTATGTTAATTATTTTATTTATTTATTTATTTATTCTCACTTTTATTCTGAGCCATGTGGATGACAGGGTCTTGGTGCTCCGGCCTCTGAGGTGGGAGAGCCAAGTTCAGGACATTGGTTCATCAGAGACCTCCCAGCTCCATGTAATATCAAACGGCAAATGCTCTTCCAGCGATCTCCATCTCAATGCTAACACCCAGCTCCACTCAAAGACCAGCAAGCTACAGTGCTGGACACCCTATGCCAAACAACTAGCAAGACAGGAACAGAACCCCACACATTAGCAGAGAGGCTGCCCAAAATCATAATAAGTCGACAGACACCCCAAAACACACCACCAAACGCGGACCTGCCCACCAGAAAGACAAGGCACAGCCTCATCCACCAGAACACAGGCACTAGTCCCCTTCACCAGGAAGCCTACATGACCCACTGAACCAACCTTAGCCACTGGAGGCAGACACCAAAAACAATGGGAACTACGAACCTGCAGCCTGTGAAAAGGAGACCCCAAACAGACAGAGAAATTCACAGCAGTTGAAGAAGGAAGGTAAAAACCCACCAGACCTAACAAATGCAGAGGAAATAGGCAGTCCACCTGAAAAAGAATTCAGAATAATTATAGTAAAGATGACCCAAAATTTTGGAAATAGAATGGAGAAAATATAAGACATGTTTAACAAGGACCTAGAAGAACTAAAGAGCAAACAAACAATGATGAACAACACAATAAATGAAATTAAAAATTCTCTAGAAGGAATCAATAGCAGAATAACTGAGGCAGAAGAACAGATAAGTGACCTGGAAGATAAAATAGTAGAAAAAACTACTGCAGAGCAGAATAAAGAAAAAAAGAATGAAAAGAATTCAAGAGAGTCTCAGAGACTTCTGGGACAACATTAAACGCACCAACATTCTAATTATAGGGGACCCAGAAAAAGAAGAGGAAAAGAAAGAAAATATTTGAAGAGATTATAATTGAAAACTTCCCTAATATGGGAAAGGAAATAGTTACTCAAGTCCAGGAAGTGCAGAGAGTCCCATACAGGATAAATCCAGCAAGAAACACACCAAGACACATATTAATCAAACTATCAAAAATTAAATACAAAGAACAAATATTAAAAGCAGCAAAGGAAAACCAACAATTAACATACAAGGGAATCCCCATAAGGTTAACAGCGGATCTTTCAGCAAAAACTCTGCAAGCCAGAAGGGACTGGCAGGACATATTTAGAGTGATGAAAGGGAAAAAACTACAACCAAGATTACTCTACCCAGCAAGGATCTCATTCAGATTTGATGGAGAAATTAAAACCTCTACAGACAAGCAAAAGCTGAGAGAATTCAGCATCACCAAACCAGCTTTACAACAAATGCTAAAGGAACTTCTCTAGGCAGGAAACCCAAGAGAAGGAAATGACTTACAATAATAAACCCAAAACAATTAAGAAAATGGTAATAGGAACATACATATTGATAATTACCTTAAATGTAAATGGATGAAATGCTCCAACCAAAAGACATAGACTGGCTGAATGGATGCAAAAACAAGACCCTTATATATGCTGTCTACAAGAGACCCACTTCAGACCTAGGGACACATACACACTGAAACTGAGGTGATGGAAAAAGATACCCCATGCAAATGAAAATCAAAAGAGAGCTAGAGTAGCAATTCTCAGACAAAATAGGCTTTAAAACAAAGACTATTACAAGAGACAAAGGACACTACATAATGATCAAGGGATCAATCCAAGAAGAAGATAAAACAATTGTAAATATTTATGCACCCAACATAGGAGCACCTCAATACAAGCAAAATGCTACCAGCCATAAAAGGGGAAATCAACAGTAACACAATCATAGTAGGGGACTTTAACACCCTACTTTCACCAATGGATAGATCATCCAAAATGAAAATAAATAAGGAAACACAAGCTTTAAATGATACATTAAACAAGATGGACTTAATTGATATTTCTGGGACATTGCATCCAAAAACAACAGAATACACACTCTTCTCAAGTGCTCATGGAACATTCTCCAGGATAGATCATACTGTGGCTCACAAACCAAGCCTTGATAAATTTAAGAAAATTGAAATTGTATCAAGTATCTTTTCTGACCACAATGCTATGAGACTAGACATCAATTACAGGAAAAAAATCTAAAAAATAGAAACACATGGAGGCTAAACAATACACTACTTAATAACCAAGAGATCACGAAAGAAATCAAAGAGGAAATAAAAAAATACCTAGAAACAAAGAACAATGAAAGCACAGTGACCCAAATCCTATGGGATGCAGCAAAAACAGTTCTAAGAGGGAACTTTATACTAATACAATCCTACCTTAAGAAACAAGAAACATCTCAAATAAACAACCTAAACTTACACCTAAAGCATTTAGAGAAAGAAGAACAAAAAAACCCCAAAGTTAGCAGAAGGAAAGAAATGATAAAGATCAGATCAGAAATAAATGAAAGAGAAATGAAGGGAATGAGAGCAAAGATCAATAAGACTAAAAGCTGGTTCTTTGAGAAGATAAACAAAATTGATAAACCATTAGCCAGATTCATCAAGAAAAAAAGGGAGAAGACTCAATTCAATAAAACTAGAAATGAAAAAGGAGAAGTAACAACTGACACTGCAGAAATACAAAGGATCATGAGAAATTACTACAAGCAACTATATGCCAATAAAATGGACAACCTGGAAGAAATGGACAAATTCTTAGAAAAGCACAACCTTCCGAGACTGAACCATGAAGAAAGAGAAAATATAAACAGACCAATCACAAGCACTGAAATTGAAACTGTGATTAGAAACCTTCCAACAAACAGGAACCCAGGACCAGATGGTTTCACCGGCAAATTGTATCAAACATTTAGAGAAGAGCTAACATATCCTTCTCAAACTCTTCCAAAATATAGCAGAGGGAGGAACACTCCCAAACTCATTCTACGAGGCCACTATCACCCTGATACCAAAACCAGACAAAGATGTCGCAAAGGAAGAAAACTACAGGCCAATATCACTGATGAACATAGATGCAAAAATACTCAACAAAATACTAGCAAACTGAATCCAACAGCACATTAGAAGGATCATACACCATGATCAAGTGGGGTTTATCCCAGGAATGCAAGGATTCTCCAATAAATGCAAATCAATCAATGTGCTACACCATATTAACAAATTGAAAATTAAAACCATATGATCATCTCAATAGATGCAGAGAAACTTTTGACAAAATTCAACACCCATTTATGATAAAAACCCTCCAGAAAGCTGGCATAGAGTGAACTTACCTCAACGTTATGAAGGCCGTATATGACAAACCCACAGCCAACATCTTCCTCAATGGTGAAAAACTGAAACCATTTCCACTAAGATCAAGAACAAGACAAGGTTTCCCACTGTCACCACTATTATTCAACATTGTTTTGGAAGTTTTAGCCACAGCAATCAGAGAAGAAAAAGAAATAAAAGGAATCCAAATTGGAAAAGAAGAAGTAAAGCTGTCACTGTTTGCAGATGACATGATACTATACATAGAGAATCCTAAAGATGCTACCAGAAAACTACAAGAGCTAATCAATAAATTTGGTAAAGTAGCAGGATACAAAATTAATACACAGAAATCTCTTGCATTTCTATACACTAATGAGGAAAATCTGAAAGAAATTAAGGAAACACTCAAATTTACCATTGCAACAAAAAGAATAAAATACCTAGGAATAAACTTACCTAAGGAGGCAAAGACCTGTATGCAGAAAGCTATAAGACACTGGTGAAAGAAATTAAAGACAATACAAACAGATGGAGAGATGTAACATGTTCTTGGTTTGGAAGAATCAACATTGTGAAAATGACTATAATACCCAAAGCAATCTAGAGATTCAGTGCAATCCCTATCAACTACCACTGGCATATTTCACAGAACTAGAACAAAAAATTTCACAATTTGTATGGAAACACAAAAGACTCCGAATAGCCAAAGCAATCTTGAGAAAGAAAAATGGAGTTGGAGGAATTAGGCTCCCAGACTTTAGACGATACTACAAAACTACAGTAATCAAGACAGTATGTTACTGGCACCAAAACAGAAATATGGCTCAATGGAACAGGATAGAAAGCCCAGAGATAAACCCACGCACATATGGTCACCTTATTTTTGATAAAGGAGGCAAGAATATACAATGGAGAAAAGACAGCCTCTTCAATAAGTGGTGCTGGGAAAACTGGACAACTACATGTAAAAGAGTGAAATTCGAACACTCCCTAACACCATACATGAAAATAAACTCAAAATGGATTAAAGACCTAAATGTAAGGCCAGAAACTATCAAACTCTTAGAGGAAAACATAGGCAGAACACTCTATGACATAAATCACAGCAAGATCCTTTTTGACCCACCTCCTAGAGAAATGGAAATAAAAACAAAAATAAACAAATGGGACCTAATGAAACTTCAAAGCTTTTGCACAGCAAAGGAAACCATAAACAAGACCAAAAGACAACCCTCAGAATGGGAGAAAATATTTGCAAATGAATCAACTGACAAAGGATTAATCTCTAAAATTTACAGGCAGCTCATGCAGCTCAATAACAAAAAAATAAACAACCCAATCCAAAAATGGGCAGAAGACCTAAATAGACATTTCTCCAAAGAAGATATACAGATGCCAACAAACACATGAAAGAATGCTCAACATCATTAATTATTAGAGAGATGCAAATCAAAACTATAATGAGGTATCACCTCACACCAGTCAAAATGGCCATCATGAAAAAATCTACAAAAATATATGCTGGAGAGGGTGTGGAGAAAAGGGAACCCTCTTGTACTGTTGGTGGGAATGTAAATTGATACAAGCCACTATGGAGAACAGTTTGGAGGTTCCTTAAAAAACTAAAAATAGAAGTATCATACGACTCAGCAATCCCAGTACTGGGCATATGCCCTGAGAAAACCATAATTCAAAAAAGTCATGTACCACAATGTTTACTGCAGCTCTGTTTACAATAGCCGGGACGTGGAAGCAACCTAAGTGTCTATCAGCAGGTGAATGGATTAAGAATATGTGGCACATGTATACAATGGAATATTACTCAGCCATAAAAAGAAACGAAATTGGGTCATTTGTAGTGAGGTGGGTGGACCTAGAGTCTGTCATACAGAGTGACGTAAGTCAGAAAGAGAAAAACAAATACCATATGCTAACACATATATGTGGAATCTAAAAAAGAAAAACGTGGTCATGAAGAACCTAGGTGCAGGATGGGAATAAAGACACAGACCTACTAGAGAATGGACTTGAGGACACGGGGGTGGGGGGAAGGGTAAGCTGGGACAAAGTGAGAAAGTGGCATGGACATATATACACTACCAAATGTAAAACTGATAGCTAGTGGGAAGCAGCTGCATGGCAAAGGGAGATCAGCTTGGTGCTTTGTGACCACCTAGAAGGGTGGGATAGGGAGGGTGGGAGGGAGGGAGATGCAAGAGGGAAGAGATATGGGGATATATGTATATGTATAGCTGATTTGCCCGGGACCTGGCAAGTTGGAGTAGCAACTGATCCTCTGCTTCTTTAGACACTGCTCTTGTCCTTTGACGCTGGATGCCAGTTATGCACCTGCTAGATGTAAAAGTGAATAAGAAGTAGTGCCTGCAGAATAGTTCAATAACTTGCCCAAAGCCCATAGAACCCAAGCAGTCTTCCTCCAGAGCCCATGCTCTTAACTTTGCTCTTACAGAGGAATGGAGATGGGAATAGGATGGGTAGCCTCACTGTAATTCTTCTCAGAGACCTACTAAAGAAGTTTCTTAAATATATTTAGTGCCTCAGTGTCCCCATTTGTAGTCACATTTGCCTAACATGTCACAGTTTATAAGGTAAATGAATGTTTGACTTTGATGGGATTTCACAACAACCCCAAGAGGTACAGGCAGGGAAGATTTTCTTATGCTTATTTTACAGATGAGGAACCAGGCTCAGAGATGCTAAAAGAATTGTTCACCTTTACGCAGCTCTATGCAGAGGTGGGATTAGAACCCACAAAAGAGTAATCACTGTCCCTAAGATGCTTATAATATAGACTGAGGCAAAATTGTGTCTGCAGATGAAAACCAGAATGTGGAATGTTTTCTAAGAGGTACAGGGCAAGGTGACTAAATGTTCAGAGGAGAATTAAATTATGTCCTGTTGGCTTTCTGTTAGTGAGGGATAAGACCTGGGTTATATATATGGGAAAGATATGGACAGGCATTCCAGGGAGAACATGAATAGAGACCTAGTGTGTGAGCTTCTTTTTCATCCTCAGCTCCTGACAGCTGAGGAGCTTGCCCATTTACCTATTGAAGGACATCTTGGATGTTTCCAAGTTTTGACAGTTATGAATATGGCTACTATAAACATCCATGTGCAGGTTTTTGTGTGGACATGAGTTTTCAGTTCCTTTGGGTAAATAACCAAGGAGAATGATTGCTGGATCCTTGGTAAGAGTAGGTTTAGTTTTGTAAGAAACCCCCAAACTGTTTTCCAAAATGGCTGCACCATTTTGCACTCTTAACTGGCAGTGAATGAGAGTTCTTGTTGTTCCACATCCTCAGCAGCATTTGGTATTGTCAGTGTTCCAGATTTTGGTCATTATAATAGGTGGTATTGCATTTTTGTTTTAGTTTGCATTTCCCTGAAGATATATGACATGGAGCATATTTTCTTATGCTTATTTGTCATCTGTGTATCTTCTTTGGTGGTGTGTGTCTTAAGGTTTTTGGCCCATTTAAAAAAATCAGGTTGTTAAATGTCCATCGACAGATGAATGGATAAAGCAGGTGTGGTACCTATACACAATGAAATGCTACTCAGCCATTAAAAAGAATGAAATAATGCCATTTGCAGCAATATGGATGCCTCTAGAGATTATCATACTAAGTGAAGTAAGTCAGAAAGAGAAAGACAAGTACTATATGGTATCACTTCTATGTGGAATCTAAAATATGGCACAAATGAACCTATCTACAAAACAGAAATAGACTCATAGACATAGAGAACAGACTTGTGGTTGCCAAGGGTGTGGGGAGGGAGAGGGATGGATGGGGAGTTTGGGGTTGGTAGATGCAAACTATTACGTTTAGAATGACTAAACAACAAGGTCCTAATGATAGCACTGAATAGCACAGGGAGCTATACTCAATATCCTGTGATAAACCGTAATGGAAAAGAATATAAAAAAAGAATGTGTACATGTGTATAACTGAGTCATTTTGCTGTACAGCAGAGACTGGCACAACACTGTAAATCAACTGTACTTCAATAAAAAGAAATCAGGTTGTTTGTTTTACTGTTGTTGAGTTTTAAGAGTCCTTTGCATAGTTTAGATAACAGTCCTTTATCAGATGTGTCTTTTGCAAATATTTTCTTCCATTTGGTAGCTTGTCTTATCATCTTTTTAAAATTTACTGAAGTAGAGTTGACTTACAATATTATATTAGTTTCAGGTATACAACATAGTGATTCAATATTTTTATAGATTACAGACCATACAAAGTTATTATAAAATAGTGACTGTATTCCCTGTGCTGTGCATTATATCCCTTTGACTTATTTATTTTATAACTGGTAGTTTATACCTCTTAATCCCCTTCACCTAGTTTGCCCCTCCCCTTATCCCTCTCCCCTCTGGTAAACACTAGTTTGTTCTTTGTATCTGTGTGTCTGTTTTGTTGTTTTTCATTTGTTTTGCTTTTTAGATTCCACATATAAGTGAAAACATACAGAATTTGTCTTTCTATCTGACTTATTTCACTAAGCATAATATCCTCCAGGTCCATCCATGTTGTGGCAAATGGCAAGATTTCATTCTTTTTTTTTAATGGCTGAGTAGTATTCCACTGTGAGTATATGTGTGTGTGTGTGTGTGTGTGTGTGTGTATCTGTTTATGGACACTTAGGTTACTTCCATATCTTGACTATTGTAAATAATGTTGCTATGAACATTGGGGTGCATATATCTTTTCGAATTTGTGTTTTTGTTTTCTTTGGATAAATACCCAGGAGTGGAATTACCGGATCATTTAGTAGTTCTTTTTTTTTATTTTTTAAGGAACCTCCATACTGTTTTCTATAGTGGCTTTACCAACTTACATTCCCAACAACAGTGTACTAAGGGTTGCCTTTTCTCCACATCCTCTCCAATACTTGCTATTTCTTGTCTTTTTGATTATAGTCATTCTGACAGGTGTGAGGTGATATTTTATTGTGGTTTTTATTTGCATTTCCCTGATGATTAGTGATGTTGAGCATCTTTTCATGTGACTGTGGGCCATCCGTATGTCTTCTTTGGAAAAATGCCTATTCAGGTCCTCTGCCCAATTTTTAATTGGGTTGTTTGTTTTTTTGATATTGAGTTAATGTGTTCTTTATGTTTTGGATATTAAACCCTTATTGGACATGTTGTTTGCAAATATCTTATCTCATTCAGTAGGTTGCCTTTTCATTTTGTTGATGGTTTCCTCCACTGTGCAGAAGCTTTTTAGTTTGATTAGGTTCTATTTGGTTATTTTTGCTTTTGTTGTGCTTACCTGAGGAGACACGTCCAAAATTATTGCTAAGGAAATTCCCTGGCAGTCCAGTGATTAGGACTCGGCACTTTCACTGCCATGGCCAGGGTTCAATCCCTGGTTGGGGAAATTAAGATCCTGCAAGCTGCATGGTGTGGCCAAAAGAAAAAAAAAATTATTGCTAAGACCAATGTCAAGAGCATATTGCCTGTGTTTTCTCCTAGGAGTTTTATAGTTTCAGGTCTTTCATTTAAATCTTTAATGCATTTGAGTTCCTTTTTGCATGTGGTGTGAGAAAATGTTCTAATTCCATTCTTCTACTGTCCAATTTTTCCAAAACCACTTATTGAAGAGACTTTTTCCCATTGTATATTCTTGCCTCCTTTGTCATAGATTAAGTAACCATAGGTGCATGTGTTTATTTCTGGGCTGTCTATTCTGTTCCATTGATCTATGTGTCTGTTGTTGTGCCAGTACCATACTATTTTGAATTTTATAGCTGTGTGGTATAGATTGAAGTCAGGGACCATGATACTTTCAGTTTTGTTCTTCTTTCTTAAGATTCTTCGGCTATTTGTGGTCTTTTGTGGTTCCATACAATTTTAGGATTATTTTTTCTAGTTCTATGAAAAATGCCATGTCTATTTTGATAGGGACTGCATTGAATCTGTAGATTGCTTTGGGTAGGATGGACATTTTAACAATATTAATTCATCTTGTCCAAGATCATCAAATATCTTTCTTTTTTATTCCCAGTTATTCTTTTTTTAAAATATTTATTTATTTGGCTGTGCCGGGGTCTTAGTTGCAGCACGTGGGATCTTCGTTGCTGGTGTGGGATCTTCATTGTGACATGCAAGATTTTTAGTTGTGGCATGCAAACTCTTAGTTGTGGCATGTGAGATCTAGTTCCCTGACCAGGGATTGAACCCAGGCCTTCTTCACTGGGAGCATGGAGTCTTAGCCACTGGACCACCAGGGAGGTCCCTTCAAATATATTTCTGTTTATTTTATTGTCTTCAATTTTTTTCATCAGTGTCTTACAGTTTTCAGAATACAGGTCTTTCACCTCCCTGGTTAAATTTATTCTGAGGTATTTTATTCTTTTTTATTCAGTATTAAACAGAATTTCTTGATTTCTTTTTCTGATAGTTCATTATTAGTGTATAGAAATGCTACAGATTTCTGTATATTAATTTTGTATCCTGCAACTTTACTGAATTCATTTATTAGTTCTAATAATTTTTTGTTGGAGTCTTTAGGGTATTCTACATATAGTATTTTGTCATCTGCCAATAGTGACAGTTTTCCTTCTTTCCTTCCAATTTGGATGCCTTTTATTTTTTTTTCTTGTCTGATTACTATATTAAATACAACTGTCAAGAGTGGGCATCATTGTCTTGTTTCTGCTTTCAGCTTTTTACCATTGAGTTTGATGTTAACTATGGGTTTTTCATAAATGGCCTTTATTATGTTTAGGTATGTACACTCTATACCCATTTTGTTGAGAGTTTTTATCATGAATGGGTATTGAACTTTGGCAAATGCTTTTTCCGCATCTATTGATGTTCCCTCCTCTCCTATCTTTTGGAATAATTTGTGATGGATGGGTATAAACTCTTCTCTAAATATTTAGTAGAATTCCCCTGTGACACTCTCTGGTCCTGAACTTTTATTTGTTGGGAGTTTTTTGATTACTGATTCAATTTCATTACTAGTAATTGGTCTATTCAGATTTTCTATTTCTTCCTGACTTAGTCTTGGAAGATTTTATGTTTCTAGGAATTTGTCTATTTCTCTAGGTTGTCCAATTTGTTGGCATATAAATGTTTGTGGTATTCTTTCATGATTATTTGTATTTCTGTGGTATCAGTAGAACTTCTTTTTCATTTCTAATTTTATTTATTTGGGCTGTCTCTCTTTTTTTCTTGATACGTCTAGTTAAAGGTTTATAAATTTTGTTTACCTTTAAAAATCCAGCTCTTAGTTTCATTGTTCTTTTCTATTGATTTTTTCTTTGGTCTCTTTCATTTATTTTTGCTCTGATTTTTATTATTCCCCTCCTTCTACTAACTTTGGACTTCATATGTTCTTCTTTTTCTAATTCACTTAGGTGGAAAGTTAGGTTATTTGAGATTTTTCTTGTTTCTTGATGTAGGCCTGTAATCCTATAACCTTTCCTCTTAGAACTGCTTTTGCTGTGTTCCAAATATTTTGGAAAGTTAGATTTCTATTTTCAGTCATCTGAAAGGTATTTTTAAATTTCCATTTTGATTTCTTCATTGACCCATTGGTTTTTTAGTAGCATGTTGTTTAGTCTCCACATATTTGTGATTTTTCCTGTAATTGATTTCTAGTTTCCTACCATTGTGGTTGGAAAAGATGCTTGATATGATTTCACTCTTCTTAAATTTACTGAAACTTGTTTTGTGGCCTAGTATGTGATCTACCCTGGAGAATTTTTTTTTTTTGCAGTACGCGGGCCTCTCACTGTTGTGGCCTCTCCCGTTGTGGAGCACAGGCTCCTGACACGCAGGCCCAGCGGCCATGGCTCACGGGACCAGCCGCTCCACGGCGCATGGGATCTTCCCGGACTGGGGCATGAACCCGTGTCCCCTGCATCGGCAGGCAGACTCCCAACCACTGCACCACCAAGGAAGCCCATACCTTGGAGAATTTTTATGTGTGCTTGAAAAGAATGTGTATTCTGCTGCTTTTGGATGGAATGTTCTGTAGATGTCTATTCAGTCCATCTACTATTATGTATCATTTAAGGCCACTCTT
>NW_006772073.1:324043-346364 GCF_000442215.2 Lipotes vexillifer
ACTCTTTCCTTATTGATTTCCTGTCTGGATGATCTGTTAAAGACCCCTATACTTATTGTACTATTGTTGATGTTTCCCTTAATATCTGTTAATATTTGCTTTATATATTTAGGTGCTCCTGTGATGGTTGCATGTATGTTTATGAATGTTATACCTTCTTCTTAGATGGATCCCATTATAATTATATAATGCCTCCTTTGTTTTTTGTTACAGACTTTGTTTTTTTTTTTTTTTTTTTTTTTTTTTTTGCGGTACGCGGGCCTCTCACTGTTGTGGCCTCTCCCATTGCGGAGCACAGGCTCCGGACGCGCAGGCTCAGCGGCCATGGCTCACGGGCCTGGTCGCTCCGCGGCATGTGGGATCTTCCCAGACCGGGGCACGAACCCGTGTCCCCTGCATCGGCAGGCGGACTCTCAACCACTGCACCACCAGGGAAGCCCCAGACTTTGTTTTAAAGTCTATTTTGTCTGACATGAGTACTGCTACCCCAGCTTTCTTTTCATTTCCATTTGCATGGAGTATCTTTTTCCATCCCTTCACTTTTAGTCTGTGTGTGTCTTAAGCTCTGAAATAAGTCTTTTGTAGACAGCATATCGATGGTGCCTTGCTTTTTTCACCCTATGTTTTTTGATTGGAGCATTTAGTCTATTATATTTAAAGTGATTATTGATAGGTATGTACTTAATGCTATTTTGTTACTTGTTTTCTGGTTATTTTTGTAGTTTTTCTCTATTCTTTCAGTCTCTTCCCTTGTGGTTTGGTGATTTTCTTTAGTATTATATTTAAGTTCCTTTGTCTTTAATTTCTGTGTACCTATTGAAGTTTTTGGTTTGTGGTTACCATGAGGTGTGTGTGTGTAGGTATATATATATATATATATATATATATATATATATGCGCACACTGATAGTCATTTAAGTTCAAATACATTCTAAAAGTTCTACATTTTTTACTCTTCTCCCCATGTTTTATGGTTTTGATGTCATATTTTACATCTTTATGTGTATCCCTTAATTGTTTATTGTAGCCATAGTTGATTTTACTTTTGTCTTTTAACATTCATACTAGCTTTTTAAAATGGTTTATTCACTGCCTTTACTATATTTTTGACTTTACCAGTGAGATTTTTTTTTTCCCTTCATACACTTATTTATTTCTTTTGTGGTCTTTTCTTTTCTGCTTAAAGAGGACCCTTTAACATTTCTTTTTTATATATATACAACAGGTTCTTATTAGTTATCTATTTTATACATGTTAGTGTACATAAGTGAATCCCAATCTCCCAATTCATCCCACCACCACCACCCCACTAACATTTCTTGTAAGGTTAGTTTAGCGGCGATGAACTCTTCTAGTTTTTGCCTATCTGTGAAACTCTCTCTCTCCTTCAATTCTGAATGATAACCTTGCTGGGAAGAGTTTCCTTGTTTGTAGGGTTTTTCTTTGCGGCACTATAATATGTCATACCACTCCATTCTGGCTTGAAAAATTTCTATGGAAAAATCAGCTGATAGCCTTATGGGGATTCCCTTGTGTGTGACTCTTTGTTTTTCTCTTGCTGCCTTAAAATTTTTCTCTTTATCTTTAACTTTTGCCATTTTAATTATGATATGTCTTTAGGTTCATCTTGCTTGGGACTCTGTGCTTCCTGAACCTGGATACCTGTTTCCTTTTTTAGGTTAGGGAAGTTTTCAGCCATTATTTTATCAAATAAAATTTCTTCCCCTTTCTCTCTCCCTTATGCTTCTAGGACCTCAATAATGCAAATGTTACTATGCTTGATGTTGTCCCAGAGGTCCCTTAAACTATCCTCATTAATTTTTTTTCTCTTCTGATTGGGTAATTTCCACTACTTTGTCTTCCAGGTCACTTGTGCATTCTTCTGTATCACTGAATCTGCTATTGATTCCTTCTAGTGTATTTTTCATTTTAGTTATTGTATTTTTCAGCTCTGATTGGTTCTTTTTAATATTTTCTAATTCTTTGCTGAAGTTCTCACTGTGTTCCTGTATTCTTTTGCTGAGTTTGGTGAGTATTTTTATGACCATTGCTTTAAATTCTTTATCAGGTAAATTACTATCTCCATTTAATTAGTTTTTTTTTCTGAGGTTTTATCTTGTTTTTTCATTTAGAAAAATATTCCTCTGTCTCCTCATTTTGCTTGACTTTCTCTGTTTGTCTCTATGAAATAGGTGAAATAGTTTCCTACCCTGGTCTTGAAGATGTGTCTTTGTGTGGGAGCATCCCTATGCAGTCTGCATGTGCCCATTGGCTTTGGTGAGAGAGTTCTATCTGAGGTTAGATCAGGCTGGAGTTTTTCCCCTAGTGTGCCAGGTCTGTTGTCTTGGCAGGGGCAGGCTGGAGCAGTGGGTAGGGTGGCTAGAGCTGGAGTCTGGTGCAAGCCATGGCTTCTCTTGGGGCATGCTGGTGGATGTCACCTTGGCAGGGGCTGGGGCTGGAGCCAGAGGGCCTAGAGCAGACCTCTGTTTGAGCTGGGGCTCTCTTGGGGCATGCTGGAGCTGCCACCTTGATGGAAGGTGAGGCCAGAACAAGAAGGGCTAGAGCTGGAGCTTAGTGTGAGCTGCAGCTTCTCTTGGGGTGTGCTGGTGGCTCTGCCTTGATGGAGGGGGGCTGGAGCCACAGGGCCTGGAGCCAGAGCCCAGTGTAGGCTGGGAGTGTGTGCTGGGGTGGTCTCCTTGCAGGTCTTCCAGGGCACCAGATGCTTTTCAATCTGCTGCCTATGCACTGGGACTGGGAGTGAGCAAGGGTGTATACCCTTAAGAGCAGAGTCTTGATTTCCTACAGCCCTCCAGTTCTCTTGGTTGTAAGCCCCATTGGCTTTCAAAGCCAGATAAGGGTGCTCATTTACCTGGTGCTGGACCCCATGGCTGGGGTGCCCAGTGTGGAGCTTGATCCCCTCACTTCTTAAGGAGGATCCCCAAGCTTGTGATACTCCCCTCCTCTTCTGAGTCTCCCACTGGCAGTGTGGATCTTGACTAGATTGCTTCTTTTCCCCTCCTGTCCATCTTGGTGTGGTTTTCCCTTTATATTCTTGGTTGTAGAAGAGCCATTATGCTAGTCTTCAGGTCATTCTCAGAGAGAGTTGTTCTATATGTAGTTGTAGTTTTGGTGTATTAGTGGGAGGAGGTGAGCTCAGGGTCTTTGTACCCCACTGTCTTGACCCTGCCTTGTTTCTTCTCATCATCTTGACATTGTCTTTCTCAGAGCAGAATCTAATTTAATTTTAATGAAGTCAGCTTATCAAGTATTTTTTTCATGGATTGTACTTTTGGTGTTGTATCTAAAAGGTCATCAACATACCCAGGTAGTCTAGGTTTTCTCCTATGTTATCTTCTAGAAGTTTTATAATTTTGTGTTGTTTTACATTTAGATATGTGACCCATTCTGAGTTAATTTTTGTGAAGGGTTTAAAGTCTGTGTCTAAATTTATTTTTTGCATGTGGATGTCCAATTGTTCAAGCACCATTTGTTGAAAAGACTATCCTTGCTCCATTATATTTTCTGTGCTCCTTTGTTAAAGATCACTTGGCTATATCTATGGGGTTCTATTTTGGGGCTCTCTACAGACAATCCCTGATGTATGATGGTTCAACTTAGGACTTTTCAACTTTACAATGGTGTGAAAGCAATACGCATTCAGTAGGAACTGTACTTCAGTTTTTGTATTTTGATCTTCCCTGGGCTAGCAATATGCGGTCTGATATCCTCTTGTGATGCCGGGTAGTGGCAGTGAGTCACAGCTCCCAGTCAGCCAAGTGATCATGAGGGTAAACAACCAAAACACTTACATCCATTCTGTACCCATACAACCATTCTGTATTTCACTTTCAGTACAGTATTCAATAGGTTATGTGAGATATTCAACACTTTATTATAAAATAGAGTCAGTATTAGATGACTTTGCCCAACTCTAGGCTAATGTAAGTGTTCTGATTCAATTTGAAAAAATAAATATAAGCCTATTTAGCTTTTTTTTTTTCTTGTGTGAGTTTTGTAAGTTGTATCTTTTCAAGAAATTAGTCCATTTCATCTAGTTTATCAAGTTTTTGTGTATAGAGTTTTTTACACTATTTCTTTACTTTTTTCCTTAGTTAGCCTAGCTAAAGGTTTATTGATTTTCTTGATCCTTTCAAAGAACCAGCTTTTGGTTGCATCGATTTTCTCTATTGATTTCCTGTTTTCAGTTTCATCGATTTCTGCTCTAGTTGTTATTAATTCTTTTCTTCTGTTTACTTTGGATTTAATTTGCTTTTCTTTTTCTAGTTTCCTGAGGTAGAAACTTAGATTATTGATTTTAGATCATTATTCTTTTCTAACATATGCTATATGTTAGAAATATCTTTTCTAACAATACTATATATCTTTTCTAACAATACTATAAATTTCTCTGGAAGTGCTGCTTTTCGCTGCATCCCAAACATTTTGATAAATTGTGTTTTCATTTTTTTAGTTCAAAATATTTTAAAATTTCTCTTGAGATTGCTTGTTTGATTCACGTGCTGTTTAGAAGTGTGTGTGGGGGGTTGTTTTGTTTTGTTTTTGTTTTTGCTGTGCCATGCAGCATGCGGGATCTTGGTTCTCCTACCAAGTATCAAACCTGCGCCCCCTGCATTGGAAGCATGGAGTCTTAACCACTGGACCTCCAGGGAAATCCCGTAAGTGTGTTGTTTAATCTCCACATAGTTTGAGATTTTCCAGTTATCTTTCTGTTATTAGTTTCTAGTTTAATTCCATTGTGATCTGAGAGCAGACATTGTATGATTTCTATTCTTTTAAATTTGTTAAGGTGTGTTTTCTGGCCTAGAATGTGTTTTATTTTGGTGAATGTTCCGTGTAAGCTTGAGAAAGAATGTGTATTCTGCTGTTGTGGGATGAAGTAGTCTATGGATGTCAATTATATTCAGTCCATTGATGGTGTTGTTGAGTTCAACTATGTCCTGATTGATTTTCTCCCTGCTGGATCTGTGAATTTCTGATAGAGGGGTGTTAAAGCCTCCAACTATGAAAATGGAGTAATCTATTTCTCTTTGTAATTCTATTAGTTTTTGCCTCATAATTTGATGCCAACAAACTGGATAGCTTAGAAGTGAAATATATGACAACAGTAGCAGAAAGTCCAGGAAAAGAGAAATGGAAATATATTATTTTAAGGTCCTTATGTTTGAAATGATATAATACCACCTGAAGGTAGACTTTGGTAAATTAAAGATATACACTAGAGGACTTCCCTGGTGGTTCAGTGGTTAAGAATCCACCTGCCAATGCAGGGGACACGGGTTTGAGCCTTGGTCTGGGAAGATCCCACATGCTGCAGAGCAACTAAGCCCTTGCACCACAACTACTGAGCCTGTGCTCTAGAGCCCATGAACCACAACTACTGAGTCCATGTGCCACAACTGCTGAAGCCTGAGTGCCTAGAACCTGTGCTCTGCAACAAGAGGAGCCCCCGCTTGCTACAACTTGAGAAAGCCTGTGCACAGCAGCAGAGACCCAACGCAGCCAAAATAAAATAAATAAATATTAAAAAAATTTTCTTAAAAAGATATGCACTAGAGACCATAAGATAACCAACAAAATTACACAGCAAAGTGGTAATAAGCCACTTATTATAATAAGGTAATAAGCTAATCAGAAAAGGGAATCAAAAAAAATCTATGAATGCAAATGAAGAAAGAAAGGAGGAAAAGTAAAGAACCAAGGAGAGGGACTTCCTTGGTGGTGCAGTGGTTAACACTCTGTGCTTCCAGCGCAGGGGGTGTGGGTTCAATCCCTAGTCAGGAAACTAAGATCCCACATGCCACACAGCATGGCCAAAAAAAACCCCCCACACACAAAAAACAAAAAAAACAAGGAGGAAAATTGAGAACAAATAGCGAGATGGTAGATTTAAATTAAATCATATCAATAATCACATTAAATGTAAATAATCTAAACACTGAGTTAAAAGACCAAGACTATGAGATTTGATTTTTTTTTAATTTCAACTATATGCTATCTAAAAGAAACCCACTTTCAATATGAAAACATAAATATGTTACAAGTAAAAGCATGGAAAAAGATATCTCATTTTAACACTATCAAGGGAAAGCTCAGTAGCTAAATTAATATCAAACAAAGTAGATTTTAGAGCAAAGAATATTACTAAGGATAAAGAGAGTCATTTACTAATAATAAAGTAGTCATCCCATCAAGAGGACATAGCAATCCTAAAAGTTCATGCATCTAATAACAAAGCTGCTCTGTGTATCCTTGGGAACTTCAGCCCTAGGAGGTGCCCTAAGAGATTCCTGTCCTGGGACTCCAGGTCTCCCAGGAAGTCTCTGGTTAAGGAAAGTGGGGAGCATAGTTATCTATAACCTATTAATACATTTTCACTTGATGTTTACTTTGTCATAGTGTAGTGAGAGTCCCAGAAGGGCCATATTCTCTGCACTCTTCTCAGGCTCCTATATCTTATCTGAGTGATGAACTCCTGGGCTTCCCTCAGAAAAAAACCTGAAGGGGTCTTGGTGATTGATACCAGCTTTCCCAGGACACTAGCTTGGTCTTGATTAAAATACCAGTGTTACCCCACTGCCTTTAGAATAAAGGCAAAATTTCTTAACCTGGTTTTACAAGGCCTTTCATGTTCTTCCATTAATAGCCAAATGTGGAGAACTTAATAAATATTTATTGAATAAATAAATATATGAAAGCATCCAAATAAAGAGGAGAAACAGAGACTGGTCTTTGCTTACCTGTACAGTTCAACAATTCTTACCATGTCCATCTCTACCTCACATGCTATATTCCAGCAATATTCAACCCTTCTGATTTCTTAAAATCTCTGTACTTTCTTGATATTGTCCTCACATATGTCACTTTCTCTTCCCCCACCCTCAACACACACACACACACACACACACACACACACACACACACACCACACACTTGCCTAAATAACCTTCATTTTTCTTCAGGACTCACCTTGAAAGACATTTCCTCTGGGAAACTTTTCCATCCTTTTAGAGTTGGTGGTCCTCATTTCCTATATTTCTCATTTATAACAATTATCCTTTTGTATTCTAGTTATTAATTGTCTGTCTTCCCTATTAGACTACAAATACACATACAGGGCTTCCCTGGTGGCGCAGTGGTTGAGAGTCCGCCTGCCGATGCAGGGGACACGGGTTCGTGCCCCGGTCCAGGAAGATCCCACATGCCGTGTGGAGCGGCTGGGCCCATGAGCCATGCCCGCTGAGCCTGCACGTCCAAAGCGTGTGCTCCGCAACGGGAGAGGCCACAACAGTGAGAGGCCCGCGTACTGCAAAAACAAACAAAAATACACATACATATATTTAAAAAACTTTTTTAGTTAGTAAATAAATTAATGAAAGCTTCTAAACAGAAAATGGAAACAAAGAGCAAAGGCTGTCCCATTCCTGTAGACAGGATGTCCCAGTTGAACAGAAAGAAAAGAAGGAGGAGCTGAGCCCTGATCTAGAGCCTGGCTTGGCGTCACTAGAGAGGGACATTTATGTGTGTAGCATCAGGTAGTTCTTCTCTAATGACTCAACACCTTCCAGGAATGCAAAGAGAGGGGCTGTACACTATAATGGGCTACCTGCCTTTGAAGGAACTAATACAGTGACCCTTCAATGTCTGGCAGTCCAGGGTTTGGCTGAAAGAGATGGGCTCCTGTCTCTTTACTCTGCAATAACTTTTGAGGGTCTGAGAGTGGAACAGCCTTTGTGAGGCTGCAGTTTTGTAATGGCATTGATCAGGAAAGCATCAATGGCCACTGAATTGGGTCTATGAAGAATACATGGCTTCCAGTAGAGTCATAGGCAAAGGAAATTTCTTGAAGGTAAATTATTTATGTTCATTGCTTTTCCTTTTTAATTGAAAGACATTCCACTGGAAAGAACCTCTTGAAGACTGAGAGGGGAGTTTTTAAAAAGAGGGGTTAAGAAGGTAATTGTGGCTGGGAATACCAGGTTTGCTGAGCCAGGTGTCACTCTTATACCACTTTTAGAGGAGGTGGCACTTCCCTGACCTTGGCATTTCCCTTTGGCCATCCTGATCTTGCCTCCTTGCTCTGCCCTTCTTCAGAGCCACAGGAATTATAGTAGTGGTCTGCTTTTCCTTGTTTCTGTTCTTGAAGTTCTCAGAGCTCAGTGCATCTCCCTGGTCTCTGTTCTAGAACTATGAAACCTCATGTCTGCAAGTATACAGAGGTCAGTAGTGGGCCTTGGCTATCATTTCTTCCTGTATTTTTTGGAAGAAATGATTTTGTTCGTATGATTAAAGAAGGTGTGATGTAGTACAAAGTACATTGAATTTGAATCCAGAACCTTGAAGTCAAATCTGAGCCTTTATTGTGACTTTGGGCAAATTACTTAAAGATGAGGAGGAGGAGGAGAAGACAAATGTCATTCACTGTACACTTGCTGTATGCTCAGTAGTGAATTATCCATTATCTCATTTGATTCTCTTCTATGAGACAGATGTTATTATCTTCATTTTACTTTAATTATAAAAAGTATCTCCAGGTTATGGCAATTTTTTTAAAAAACAGAAGAAGTGACAGTTAGAAGTTCTTATCTACCCCAGACCTACTGTAACCACAATAATTATTTTCTTGGATAGCCTTCCAGAAATGTTCTGTGCTTAAAGTTTTTTTGGAGAAGGTATCAGGGAGAGAGAAGTGATTGAAGCCTTAAAATTGCTGGAGAGTGGAGTGGACAAACTTGTATAAGGAACCCAGGGGCCTTTAGGGAGAGAAAGGATTCAGAACTTTTCTTATCTAAGAGCCAAAATTATTGAAAGGTGATGGGTTTCATCTGATTGGCAGGGAGTGACATTGAGATTCCTAGTATAAAATCTCCATTAGGAGAGAAAGAGATGAACTGTTGGGCTGAAGGTGTTAGGTAATGATGGATCCAGGTCTACATGCCAGATATCTTCCTTTGTCCTTTCTCATCCTGATCTAAGCTCCAGGAGGCTGACCTGTATAGACTAATAAAATACACCAAAGGACTTCCTCGACTTCCAACTTCTGCTTGATTTTGGCAGTGAAAATCTCCAGCAGGAAATCAGAGGGAGGGCATGGGAAGGAGCTCTAGATATTTATTCCTCTGGCTCATTTTCTAAAATGTTACCTAGGGCTGGCTACATCTCTAGACTGAAATACATAGTTCCTCTCAAAGTGGGCTTCTCTGCATGACTCTTTTCAGGTTCCACTAACTGCTCCTTTCCCTCATTCTTGTGGGCATAGAGGTAGTAACATTCCACTGAGGTTGCTAGTTTGGGATTACCCCACTATTCCTTGTGGGTCCTCTATACCCACTCTCTGTAAATAGTCCTTTATTTTTCTAATTTGAAAGTACCATATATATTTTTTGTTGGGACCTTGCTTGATACAGTCAGTTTAGCAGTGGATCCTAGAACCTGCTCCAACTGAATCATCTTGGTGGCAGGCTTATGACCTGGAGAAGGAGTTGGAGAAATGGTTTGAGGCAATCTTGTCATGGGGCAGCCTTGTTAAAGTATGATGCAGAGAGAAGAGTCATCCTCCCTCACCTTTTGAGGAACAGTGTCTTCTGGGCAGGAATTTCCACCAGCAATGCTGACAGCAACCAGAAGCAGAAGCTGTGTGACTTCAGATGTACCAGTCAACAATGGTCTGTACAATCTTGTACTCACTATCTATTGCTGCATATCAAATCTCCTACAAACAGAGTAGCTTAAAACAACAGCCAATTTGTTAGTTCTCATTGTTCTGGGCTCAGTAAGAAGGCTCTTGCTGTGGTCTGTCATGCAGTAGCAATCAGGTGGTGGCTGAAGCTAGGGTCATCTGGAGGCTTGAGTGAGTTGGACATCCAAATGGCTTCTTCATTCTCTGTCGGGCAAGTTGGTGCTGACTGTTGATAAGACGAAATCTGCAGCTGTCCATCAGGGGTTTGATTTCTTTCACAGGACATATTCATGTGGGTAGCTTGGAATTCCTCACAGTATGGCTGTCCCAGAGTAGTTAGAATTCTAACACGAAGGCTGGCTTCTCCCAGAACACATTTTCCAAGGGAGTCAGATAGAAGCTGTATCATTTTTTATGACAGCCTTGGAAGACACGCAGCATTACTTTGGCCATATCTATCGGTCAAAAGTTAGTTCCAGGTCTGCCCGGATTTAAGAGAATAAATATTCAGAGTGATGGATCACTGGGGGCCGTCCAGGGATAGTTATTCTGGCACCAGTGGTGACAGCAGCAAAGATTAGAGACATCTCTTTGGAATGCTGAGGTTTCTGTTAACAGACAAGACTACAGCACCGAGAGCAAACAGAACTAGCTTTTCATTTCCTTCCTTTATATGCAGGCTGGGGTCGCTTTGGAAAATCAGGAAAGGGACTGGACTGGAAGCCTTGCAAACTGGGGGCTTAAGCCCTACCTAATGCTAATACCTAATACCTTAGGACACATAGCATTAGGGATGCAAAATATCCCAGTGTCATATAAATGGAGAAACTGAAGCTCAGAGAGATTAAATAAATGGTAGTGTCAAGATTCCAACCTAGGTTTGACTGCTGCCCAAAATTCTTATACTAAGCCAGGGGGATAGAACTCAAAATGTCTACAGGGGCCAGGCAAGTTCAATAAATGCATCAAGCTAGAGTAAGACAACTGGCAAGAAGCAGCTTATATTGCAGCCAAGCTGAACACCTGCCTAAAGTAAAGAAACGGCCTTTTAACCTACTTGTAGGCAAAACCATACTAAGCAGCCAAACAAAAGTCAGCCCGAGGGCAGTGGCATAGGTGGTGTAAATGATGGCTGTGGACAATTGTGATGTGTTTGTGCCTTTTCTTCCTATGGATGGGGTTAGAATTTGCAGACTGGTGTTTTTTGTCACCTTCCTGTAGAATGGCACATAAAGATGCAAGTACTCTGTGAAAAGCCCCTTCCCACACTCCTGCCCAAGGGCTGTCAATTAAATTCTACTACTATTTCCCCAAATATACTATTTCATTTAATCTGAACATAGCCTTGTAAGGCAAGTATTACTATCTTCATTTCACTGATAAGAACTGATTGCAGAGAAGTTACACAACTTAGGCAGGATCATGCAGTGTTAGAGCCAGAATTCAAAGCTAGGTCTATATGATCCAGAGTCCCTGATTTTTCTTCTATTGTAATGCTGTCTTCATTGCTTAACCTCTCTTCTTTATTTGCAAAATCAAGATAATAGTACCTGCTTTGCCTGCCTGAGAGGGTCGTTGTGAAAATTAAACAAAAATGAATATTAAAATGTGTATCAAAGACTTGTCACTTGTAAAGTGCTAAACACAAGCATGCTATTGTGTTGATTTATTTAACAAAAATGTATTGAGAATTTACTATGGGTCAAGCACTCACGCTGGAATACTGCAGTGAGCACACCAGATGAAAGAAAGATCCTGCATGCGTGAAGTTTACATTCTACTGAAGCATCCGTACAATAAACTAAATAAATATGTAAATTATCTATAAAATTTTGGAAGTGATAAATGCTAAAGAGAAAAATCAAGCAAGAAGGGAGATCGGGAGGGGCGAGGGGCGGGTGCACTCATAACTAAGGTAGTCAGGGAAGTCCTCTCTATTAGGACAGGAAAGACCCCACATCTTCTTGGCTAGGGGGTAGCAAAGTGCAGTCCACTGGTCAGATCTGCCATGGCCTGTCCTCATAAGGCACACAAACTAAGAATTTTCTTAAAACATTTTTAAAAGGATTATAAAATAGCAAAGAGGAATATGTGACTGAAAAGCTTAAAATATTTATTATCTGGCCTTTTACAGAAAAAGTTTGCTGATTTGGCCCATTTTTTTTCCCACTGCTGTGACAGCCATCTTTGCACAGGTGTAACTTGACAACATCTGGCCTCAGCTGCATTGAGCATCCCTTGCTTTCTGCCTGCTTCCGCTTCCCATTCCCGATGGAAATCTGCCTGGCCCTCACACATGTACAGCCTGGAGGTGTGAAGTCCTTAACACCATATGGGGCAGTCCGTGACAATGGGGAATGGGGGCTGATGGATAAATGCATCCCCCCATCCCTCTCTCAGGCAATTCCTCTCTTCTGTGTCACATTCTATACGCCTCCCCAGAAGGTCCTGGTTTAAGCTCTGGTTGCTCAAGGTAGTGACGAACTCGGTAACACTTTGACTTTTCCTTTCTCTATTTCTTTCCCTCTGGTTCCTCTCTCTTGCTTCCTAACAGGTCTGTCTCAGGCTCTGCTTTTGAGGGGAAACCCAGTCCAAGACAATTGGTATCAAGAGTGGCCCTGGAAAGCTGGCTCTCAGGCTGAGACTCTGGGACTGGGCTTTGGTTAATCTTCCGTGTGAAATGATGAACCACTGAAATGTTTTGAGCAGAGGAGTAACCTGATCTGACTAATATTTAAAAATAATCATTCTAGCTGTTGTACTGCAAATGGACCTTAGGGAAGATGTTTGCCCTGGCAGTGATGGTCACAGTGAAGGTAGTGAGGCATGGTTGCATTCAGGGTATAATTTGAGTCAACTAGATTTGCTGATGGTTGGATATAAATTATTAGAGAAAGAGAAGCATCAGAATAATTGTATGTTTGGCCTGAACAACTTGAAAGACTGAGTTGCTATTAATTGTGATAGGAAATACTATGGGAAGAACAGGTTTAGAGAATCAGTGTGATGCGTCATTATTTTTTTCATTTATTCTTTCTTTCAATTTGTCAAATATTAAATGAGTAGCTACTCTATAACAGACACTGTGCTTGGCTCTGGGAATTAAATGGTGAATAAGAAAAATACAACTCAGTCCTCCTAGGCACTCAAAGTCCAGTAAATTTGGTGTTTATAATTTAGTGTGATAAATGATGTGGTGATTAGAGGAAGGGTCCTAAGATCAGAATGAAGGAAGAGGAGGAGGATGGAGGGAGGAGGAGAACAAGGAAGAGGACAAAGAAAAATTTCCTTGATATTGAGCTTCTACTATACACCTGGCTCTGAATGACCTGCTTTATCCCATTTAGTTTCACTTAGTCCTCTCTATACCTCTGTGATGTAGACACTGGAAGGAGTAGTGGTGGGGCTCAATACGATGCCATTATCTCAAGTTTTGTAAGCACTTTTTTCCTCTTCCTAAATTTAAACCTAAATCTTAGGATATCACCAATTTGTAACCAGCTATGTCACAGGAAATCACAGGAACGGGTACAAGATGGCTGTGCCTCCTTCCTTGTGGGAGAAGGCTCTGCTCCTCTGATCACTCTTTCCCCAGGGAAGGAGGAGCTGGAGCAGGAGAGCTACCCATCTACATGAGCTTTGAACCCGCCTAGACACTGTTTACAATTCAGATTAGTGTTTGGTCCTCTTGGGAGAAGAGGGAGGTAAGTGGGCAGAAAAGTGGAGAATTTCTTCTCCTGAAGGTAGGATTACCTCCCTTTTATAGATGAGAGGTTTAGTAACTGGTCCAAGCTCAGCTAAGTAGCAGAGCCCATGTCCAACCTAGGTCTGTCTGACTTTTTTGGCTCTGCAAAACCAGTGTCTGTGGCCTTTGAAAAGAGAACCTGTAGCCAAATGGAGAAAAAACGTGGCGTATTAGAAGCTGCTTTTAAAGGTCTAGAGAGCACAGGAGTTCTTAGGGCACTAGAGAGTACCAGGACAAATGAAATTTGTGGGCCATGTGGCTGAACATGCCATGAAAATATTGGGCTTGTCAGATTTCAGTTCTTTCTGAGAACAGCTTAGATCAAGAAAACAAGCTGAGATTGGCTAATTGTCACCCAGATTTCTGACCCTGCTGAAATGTCTCTCATGTGATTCTGCCTGGATTTCAACCTGCCATGCTCCTGTTTCTTTCTTTTAGTAATTTAAAAACTATGAAAATAACTTCATTTTTCTGATTATAAAAGTAATCCATGCTCATTGTAACAAACAGTAAAATCAAAAATTTATAGAGAATACTTTAAAAATTATCCATAATACCACAACTCAGAGATATCACAGTGAACTTGTTGGTACACATCCTTCCAGATTTCTAAACTATATCTACATTTGCAAGTGTGACACGATGTCCTTCCCCCAACTTGTTAGTACATTCCAAATTTGGAGTAACTGAGGAAGGTCTTGAACAATGTAACTCCAGGAAGAGAATGAATCAGATCTACCATAGATCTGATTATGGTAGGAGCCTCTTCCCTTTGTCTTCTTTGTCTCCTTCACCTATCAGGTCCAGGGTAGCCTCCTGGGGTATCCTGAGACTCTAGAATGAAGGCTTGGCACCTGTTGAGAAGTTGGAGAACAACTGAATAGAGAAAAGATGCCAACTCTGGAATCTCCAGGCCTGTGGACTCTGTTTCATTTGAAATATAGGACTTGAAACCCACACTAAAGTTTTGATCATTCTTCTGGCCTCCATATGTATTCTCAATGCACTGAAGCAGGAGTCAGCAATCTTCTTCTGTTAAGGGCCAGATAGTAAATATTTTAGGTCTTCTGGACAATACTATCTCTCTACTCAGCTCTGCCACTGTAGCACAAAAGCAGCCATAGATATGTAAATGATAGGCATGACTGTATTCTGGCAAAACTTTATTTATAAAAATAGATCGGAACCTGGATTTGGCTGGAGGGCCATAGTTTGCTAATCCTTGCACTAAGGAAGAACATTTCGGAAGAAATTGTAGCATTTTCTCTGCATTACCAGAGGCAAAGCACTAGGCCTACACACACACATACACACACTCTCAACACATTCACTCACACATTTCACTTTTAAAAACTGTGGTAAAATATACATAAAATTTACCATTTTAATCATTTTTAAGAGGACAGTTCAGTGGTATTAAGTACATTCACATTGTTGTGCAACCATCATAACCGTTTATCTTCAGAACTTTTCTCATTTTGCAAAACTGAAACTCTGGACCCAGAGTTAAATAATAACTCATCACCCCTTACCCTCAGCTCATGGCAACTACCATTTTGCTTTCTGTCTTTGTGAATTTGACTACTATAGGTCTCTCATATAGTTGAATTTTACGTAATTTGTCCTTTTGTGACTGGCTTATTTCACTTGGAAAACCTACTTGGGAAAGTGCAATTGCAGGACAAACAAAATTAAATCAGGTCACACTGTGACCTACAGTGACAGGGAAGCTCCCCATTAACCCCATCACAGTAAGTGATCTGAGTTCATCTTTTTTTTTTTTTTACCCTGATGAACTTGGCAGGCTAAACCAGTACATCTATCAGTGGATGATTGGTATTTATAAATGGTCCCCTTTGCTAGACATTTAGGTTATTCCCAGTGTTTTGTTACTACAAACAGTGCTTCAATAAGCATCTTTGTACATAACTTTTTTCTGCATATCTGATCACTTTTTGGTGATAGCTGAGTGATTATATCTTCAGCAGTAACTTTGTTGTGAGAGTGGATTGGCCCCCAAAAAGTTTAGTATCCAAGATTACTTCACTGCTAAAAACATTGCTTTACTGGTCTTAAAGAGAACTGGCAAGAGCTAGACAAGATATCAAGACTTCAGCCCTACAGATTTCTTCTCAGGGTAGAGATCAAGCTTGGTGGTGGAGGACAGAAAATCAGGCAGGACAGTAGAGCAAGACTGACCAGGAAGAAACTCCCTGGACTTAAGCCCAAGCTGGCGAACTGAGCCTGTTCATTGTGCATGCCATAGAGGGTGAGGGAGAAGTGGGGATGGAGTCCTCTGATGAGTAGTTACATAAGCTAGGGGGATTTCCCCCAGCTTAATGAATCCTTGGTCTGTTGGATTTATAGGAACCTTGAAGGAAGAAAGTAATCACACAGTACTGTCACATACTGTGAAACTGGCTGTAGTAGAATTATTCAGTCATATCCAATTTTCTCCACTTTCTGGGCATATAGAAAGGTATGTGTTCTCATCTCTTGCAGGTAGTCAGGGCCATGTGACTAGTTCTAGCCAATGGACAGCAAACGGAAGTACCATTGTGTCGTCTCCAGGATGAGATGGTGAAAAACTCAAGCTTGATCCTTTTAGCCTTCCACCATCTTAGAATACCTGAAGATGTTCTGTTGTGATGGTGACATTACAAGATAGAACCTCCTTTAGCTTGATTGACTGTGTGGAGTGCTGATTCCCATGTATTGTGATGAGAAATAAATTTTCTTATTTTAAGTTGCTGAGTTTTTAGCACTGTTGCCTATTCTATCCTGACTGATATACTGTCCCTGTGCAAGGTCAAGTAGTAGGGTTGGCATCTAACTCTAAGTCTCTCAAACATTAAAGCCTACATTATTATCCCTAAATCTTGAAGGTCTCTGGTTGGTGGGATCTTGGGAACACAGTGGTTTTGAGGCTAGGCTACCAGATCTTGAATCTAGGAGTATGACTAATCCCTAAGCTCATAGGATTGAGAGAAAGAGAACACAGGCTACTGGTAATACCTCCTGCTCTTATTAGAAGTAGGAACTGGTTTAGGAGGCTGACCCCACAGGCAGAGACATCCATGGATTCAATGTTAGGTAGATGAGTAAAGCAAAAAGAAGAAAAATGAGAGGAGGATGAGAGTTGGTGACGCTCCTTGTTACCACTGAAAATCAAGTAATCTCATTTCCAGAATGACAATGCAGATTCATTGAATTTTTTCCCCAAACTTCCATCCTGGCTTATATTGCTGTACGTGGGCAGGCAAGGCATCAGAAGTCACAGGTATCTTAATGTCAAAGAGTTATTCATCTGGTGCAGAATAGAGTGATGGCTCACTGATAAATAGTATTCTTTTGGATTGAGTCACCTTGTCTGTATGTCTTGCAGTCTCAGCATCAAATCATCCCTCCCAGGCTTAGGCTTCAAGTGGGCCCTGGGTGATAGGTCCCTATACTCTGCAAAATCTCTGGAGAACTTCTCAGCTCTCCTTAGGTTCGTCAGGCCAAATTCATTGACAGCTTTAGTGTCTCCTAGGCTCCTAGAGACTAGAAGAGGGAAAAATGTTGTGGAGGATTTCCCTATATTTTCTCTTTCATATTGGAGCTTGGGATAAAAACTGGAACTCCAGGAAGAGAGACACAGTGGAATTTCAGGGTTCCCAATGGAAAAGAAGAAATACAAAAGTCACTTTTTTGGAAGTTCCATTTTATCACCTCAACCATGGGCATAATACCTACCTTACAAGGTTGCAGCAAAAATTAAGTAACATACACTTAATATAGTGCCTGGAAGGCAGCTAAACAAGTATTCATTCTCTTTTCTTCTGTTCTATCCCCAACCATTTTATTCTTTGCTCAGATCTTATAAGAAAAGTGTATTAAACAGGGCCGTCTCATTTCTGAGCCACACATCATCGAGAGATCAACAATTACAGGATTACACAAGTCATTGACACAAGTTTGTAGAATGTACAACTTAACCAAGCATACGCAGTCTGTGGGGCTTGCCCTCCATCATTTCACTGGGTTCTTTTGGTTGCAACACATAGAGACTCAGTCAGGCTAGTACAAGAAATGTCTGTGGGGCAAAGGGGAGAAAATCTCATGGAAATCCAAGAGCAGCAGGCAAAACAGGGCCAAGCTGCATGGCACTGGAGGTGGACAGTGGACCAGTGCCTCTAAAGATCTCAGCAGCAGACTTTAGGGATTTTCTCTAAAGTGTTCCCCAAGGAATGTCACACATATTGTCCCTTAGGTCTGCTTCTCTGTGTCTGCCCACTTCTCTTCTTGCTAAAAACGGACTTCTTCTCTGTATACTCAGTGTCTTTTCTCTACCTCATGGTTTTTTTCTGACTTCTAACTTGGTTCATTTATCATTAGTTGTGGCCTCTCCAGCTTCTCACAAACTTGTGACCTTTAAGCATCTGTATACTGCCCGATTCCATCTATATTTCCCAATTTAAATTCTTAAGAGTAGAGTTGAGTTGGTCCAGTCTTCCCTATCTGGCAGATCTTTCTCCTGGGCTACATAATAAACCTCTGTCTGCCTTGGGGTCAGGTGTTAATGCTAGTATGGCAGGAGGGAGAATTTGAAGGTTTGAAGGAAGCCAGATGGCTGCGTGGTGGAATTTGGGTATAGCTGCCTGGAGCTGGGAGCTGCAGAAAGACAGTTTCCTGTAGAAATGGCTATGCATATGACACACATGCCTTGATTGGCATGTAGAGCAAAGATTCATTGAATTTTTCATTGTCCAATTTAGAGGTAGCCTTGTCCAAATCCTATGGTTTACATATGAGGACCGGAAACTTAAAGAGGTACACTGATCTGCCCAGGGTTACAAAGTAAGTAGTAGAGCAGAAATTAGAATTTGATTCAGTGTGTTTTCTAGTATGTTAGATATAAATATTTTTTAAAATCTTGATGGCCTAGTATGTGTGAGGCACTGGAACAAACCAAAGGAAAATCCTTGCCCTTGGGGGCTTATATTCTAGAGGGGGAAGAAAGACGGTAAATCCAATCATGCAAAATAAGTAAATTATATAGTGTTAGAAAGTGACAAGTGTTATGGCGAAAAAAGAGTTACGAGGATTAGGAGTGCCAGGGGAGGAGAGCTATAATTTAAAATAGGGAGTTTGTACTTTACTGTATACCTGAAACGAACACAACACTGTAAATCAACTATATGCCAATAAAGATTAAAAATAAAATAAAATAAAATAGGGAGTTCAGTGTAGGCCTCAATGGGATGATGAGAGAGATCAAGTTCCTGAGAAATAAGGCTATGTGTATTCCTTCCTCTCCCCTTGGCCTAATACCTTGACAGTGGTGAGTATGGAATAACTGTTTATTGAACTGAACACTTGTAGAAACGTCCTGAAGGTTAAGGAGGACAAGAAAAGGTTCTAAGATTATATTCTTCTTTTGGTATCTTCCTGCATAACTTCATTCTAGCAGCACACTTCATGAAGCCCCCTCATTATCATATGAGTCATTGCAGAAATGTGCCCTTTCAGTACTCCTGGGACTGTTAGACTCATGAAATGCCTTGTAAGCCCTCCTAATACAAAGTTGTGGGAAGAGATTTAATTAACATAGAAAACACAACCAGAGCATTAAACACAACACGGCCCAAAGTCTCACAGAATCCCATTCCCTTGGAGGCATTGGGACAGTGGGGAGGCTCTTTGTCAGTCGTGTGCTGGTAAATGTCTGACAACTGGCTCTCTAGGGCAGGGAGGAGATTGTGATTTGTAGGTTTGCCCATTTCTTTGGTGTAAATACTCTGTGGTTGATTTAAAGTTAAGTTAAAATGTGACATCATTGAACATGGGCTTGGGAAGAGATGAGCAGTAGCACACTGTGATATAGTATTTCCTTCATCCAGATAGTGTTGATGTAAGTAACCTTAACAGCATATCTAAATACAGTAAAATAATTAGGAAGTGATGAGTTTTGAGTATTTATTATCATTGCATTTAATATAATTTACTTAACTGAAAGTTTGCATAATTTAAAATAATGTTTAACAACCATGTTAAACAACCAGTTAGCAAAAGTTCTGGAAACTTAACAATTGGCTCTTGTGAGCAGTTGCAGTACACCACTGTTACTGGGTCCTTCCCAGTGCATGCTGGTTCCTTGACAAGGACCAGTTCATTCCATGAATACTTGGGGATCAAATGTAAGGACAGCTCCATTGCTTCCTTGTCACCTCGCTGCTCACATCTCCCCATGGCTGCTGTCTGTGCCTTCTGCCACATGACAGGAGTAAAGGGGTTTTGTAAAGTCTTAGCAGAGTGTCCTTTTCTAGGTCAGAGCCACCTGCGTTGGGCACATGCTTTTATTCTTCAGTGGAGGTTGATGTCTCACATCCCCACATTCTCCACCCCATGGTGCTCATGCGCCCTTTACTGTGTTCCACTGCCGTGCTCTGGGCTGTCAGATTTCAGCTGTTCAGCGAGCATTTGTGGAGTGCACACTGTGTGCTAACTCCCCTCCTGCTTGTGTTACTGGGTGCCAGGCCCTGTGCTCTGACACCCATTCTCTCATGCAGTCCTTAGAGCAACCCAACTAGATGGGTCTTAGTATTTCAGTATTACAGATGAGGGAGCTGTGGCCTAGAAAGGGGAAGTGACTTGCCCACAGTCCAGAAGTCTTCAGTGAAACATTGCCTTTGAGACGTAATATGTAGGCAAACACCTGTCACCCCTCAGCTGGCTGCTGCCAGTGTGGACTTGTTTTGTTCAATCTAGGGGGACTCAGGGCTCTTTTCTGGTGTGCTCTACCACAGAATATCAGGCAGGGGATATTTGGGTAGAAGGGCAGAGCTAGATTTTGGGTCAGGGCTGCTTCCTGGGAATGTCCATGACCCCATCGCATTCACTCACACGCACCTGTGGCCACCAGAGCCTGGCTCCTGGCTCCTGAAGGAGAATAGCCATTAGGAGGCCAGCGCAGCCTGTCCCAGTGCAAGCGCTGAGAGCAGCTGTGTGCAGAGCAGCCCAGGTGCCTTCCAGCTGAGCAGCAGATGTGTCCTCTGGCAGCTTTCTTGAAGGCAAGCCAGTGTTAGCTACAGAGCAAATGTTGAGGACCAAGCAGGAGGAGGTGAGGGTTTTATGATCATAAGGATTTATCTCCCAGAAAACCTGTATTCAAGTCAAAGTGCTCCTACTTATTAGCTTTGTAGCCCTGGCTAAAAGTTTCCCCTTCTGTGGAATGGGGAAAAGATGAAGTATGAGAGTGGCTACCATTTATTGAGGGCTCTCTATGTGTAAGGTGCTGCACTCAGCATGCGCTCAACGTTACCATACGAGGTAGTTCCTAGAAAAGACAGCCCAGTGCCAGACACATGGTTAGTATGCAACAAATGCAAGCTATTATTTTATTAATCCTAACAATCCTGTGATCAATAATAGCGACAGAAAGAATAATTGTTGCTAGCATTTCCCGTGCACTTTCTACGTAGTCAGCTATTGTTTTAACTTGTTAACTGAATTAACTTATTTAATTTTCCCAACTGTCCCATGAGGTTGGTTCTATTTTTAACTCCATTTGACAAATGAGAAAAATTGGAGCACAGTTAAGTTAAATACATTGCCAAGGACACATAGGTAGAAAGTGACATAGGTGATTTTATTGTCCCCACTTTACAAAGACAGTTACTGAGGCACGGAGGGGCTGTGTGGCATGGTGAGGGTCAGAGTCAGCAGAATCCTTCTCGGGATTGTTAGGCAGGTGAAATGACATAATGGAATGAAGACTGCTTATTGAACTGTTGTTCTGTCTGCTTCAACCAGGGGTGAGTAAGCTTCACATGTTCTGCTTTTTCTAGTCTAGATATACCATCTAGCTTGAGACCCTGGGGCCTTTAGGGAGTCCTGTTTGGACCTAGCTGATTATCTTGGTGGGTGTTGGAAACCAGTTTGGTATGTAGGTCCTAGACTTACCGTCCCTTGGGAAAGCCCAGGAGTCACTGCTTATCTGACTTCAGAGCTGCTACCAGCTAGAAGCCTCCAGGAGGGAGCTGACTGACAACTGACCACGATCATGTGTAGCTGGGTTACCAGTGGTTACCCTGTGGGTCTCCTTCAGCCACAGTGACCATCTCCAGGTGCCTGAGCCCTTACTGGTACCCAGGACATCAGGCAGCTAGGCAGGGGGAGGGGACCTGAGGCCCCCAGTGAAGTGGAGATAATCAGGGTGTCAGGGAGACTCTCTCAGCTCCCTCTCCCCACTGGTGCCCCCCACATAACTTCTCTGCCACCTGGAACATTCCCTCTTCCCAGGTTCCCTCTTCGCAGGATGGAGTGGGGAGGAGAGTTGGGTTTTTGTGGAGGTCCCAGAACCCCAGGACTGAGATGTTCTTTGAGAGCAGGTCAGTGTCACATGCCTCTAGGACTGTCTCCTTACTACATTAACTCCTCTGGACAGGAGCAGCTTGGGGTCCCCCACTGTCCTGAGCCAGCTCAGGGCCAGGGATGGTGTTAGGGACAGTCATGGGCCAGGGATGGTGTTAGGGACAGTCATGTTTCCTGAGGGAAGGCCTCTTGTGGTTATTGGGTTGGAACCTGGTGTTGTGGGTGGAGGTGGCAGTGGCAGCATGGTGTGTGTGTGTGTGTGTGTGTGTGTGTGTGTGTGTGTGTGTGTGTGTGTGTGTGTGTGTGTGTGTGTGTGTGTGTGTGTGGGTGTGTGTGTGTAAGGAGTTTTAGGGGAAGAGGAACCAGAGTCAACCTAGTCTGGAAAGGAGCAACTGTGCCAGGCTGGTTGTCCTGTTTAGCAAATGTGTACACCGCTGGTGTAGCAGGAAGGCTTTGAATACAGCTGGACGTGGCCTTGACTGCTTGCTCCTGTGTGGATGAGACGGTGGTCATGCACGCTCTTC
>NW_006772073.1:346374-350954 GCF_000442215.2 Lipotes vexillifer
CGCTCTTCCTCTGAGCCTGTTTATCCCTAAAGGGAAGGAATCGTTCCCCCGTGTGCTGGTCTGTCCTGGATAGAAAGGATGAGAGCCTTCCTGTTTGTCCCACTGTGAGTGTCTTACCAAACGAGGGAACAAGGAGGTAGGGGAACAAGGAGACTGGCTCAGCGTCTCTTGCTGGGACGGGCATTTGCTGCTCCTTAATCCTCTGTGCCTGGAAACCCACGGGGACAGCAGGGGACTTTCTGACAGGAGATGAGGTACAGGAGAGGCCCAGCTTCCTAAAAATGGAGTCCTCACCAAGTTCTGCTGGAGGTTTGAGCTGTTCTCTTACTAAAGGGCATATAAATCCCTGCAAAGAGCACCAGGATGGAGGACAGAGATTTGGGACTCTGGCTTACGTCATCCCTTGAATTGCACCAGGGGGTGGGGACGTTTCACTGTTTAGGCATTTTTAAAAAAACTAATTAATTAATTAATTTATTTATGTATTTACTTTTGGCTGCATTGGGTCTTCGTTGCTGCGCGTGGCCTTTTCTCTAGTTGCAGTGAGCGGGGGCTACTGTTCGTTGCGGTGTGCGGGCTTCTCATTGCAGTGGCTCCTCTTGTTGCAGAGCATGTGCTCTAGGCACATGGGCTTCAGTAGTTGTGGCTTGCGACCTCTAGAGCGCAGGCTCAGTAGTTGTGGCGCACGGGCTTAGTTGCTCTGCGGCAGGTGGGATCTTCCCGGACCAGGCTCGAACCCGTGTCTCCTGCACTGGCAGGCAGATTCACCACTGTGCCACCAGGGAAGCTCTCACTGTTTAGGCGTTTGAAGGAGGTCCCACCTGGGTGCTCCCTTGTTGCCCCACCTTCCTGTCTCCGATCATTACTTGTCCTCCTCCCAAAACCCCCTTTTTGAGACTCCGCTTTGTCTTCTTCTTCAGATGCTCTGTTCCTCCTCCCCACACGACAGAGTTCCCAGACCTTGGCCCTCATATCTTGTAGACCCTGCACTGCAGGCTGCAGCTGGATGTGAACAGAGGTTTCCTCTGCCCAGGCTCCTGCTAAAGACAAGGGAGTAGGTAGCATGGGCAGGCGATAGACTAAGCTTCCTGGGGGTGGGCTCAGGGGGAGGGTGAGAACTGGACTTCAGTTTGGTGACCCTCTGTCAGTAATGACTGAGCCCTCTTTCTTCCTGATTAATCTTAAGGCAAATGTCTGTACCAGAATTATTTTCTTATGAAGATCATACAGTCCAGTATAACATAAAATCCCTCCAATTAAAGTGATTTGACTGTAGACGTGAAATATTAACCTTGACATTACTGTGCTAATGCTATGTTCTCCTCCTCCCAGGGCCTGTTTTCACCGCAAAGGGGCTCTGAGTCAATGAAGATGAATGAAAACTTCCACAAAACCTGTCTTTGTCCCCCCTAGATCTTCCTTGAGAGGAATTGGTGGTGGGTGGAGATTCTCAGTTCATATATCCACAAATATTAGTTCCCTTCACCCCCCTTATAGGATTTTACACTTTACAGGATCACTTCCATATGCTTTATGTGATTCCTTAAAACACAAGTCTAGAGTAAGTACTCTCCCCCATCACCAAGTTATAGATAGAGAATCTAAGACTCAGAGGGGTGACTGAGTTGCCTAAGGTCACACAGCTATCAAGCAGCTCAGAGTTTCTCGAATTGCCTCCTGTGCCCTCTTGCCTCTGCTCAGCTGGTCCAGCCTCCCCTTTCTGTGGGGAGGCCACACACCACCAGCTAAGAGAGGAAGTGCTCAAAAGATGCCCAGCTGCAGCTGGTGCAGAGCTCAGGGTGCTTGCTGTTCCTCCTGAAGCTGACAGCAATGGGGTGGGGGTTAGGGGGAGCAGATGTCCTGTAGGCTGGGAGTTCAATCACCGTGGGCAGTATGGGAAAACTGGAGGGAATCGGTCTATCACCTGCCTTCAAACTTGTGTGTGGTTGTTTCTGTACCCCACCTCCCAGTGGATGGCCACACCATCCACCAGCTGCCCAGCTGGAAACCTGCTGTGATCCTAATATCCTCAAATCCTCACATCCTCTTGACTTACTGCCCAGTCAGTCACTAGGTTGTGTCCTGTCTACCTCTTCCATAGCTCTCCTGCAGTCCCCTCTTCTGAATCTCCACGGCCAGCACTCTGGCACTGTGTCTCCCTTCCCCAGTCCAAGGCACTCTGCCTCCAGGTTCTTTCCCTTCCTCCCATCTATCTATCTTCAAAGGAGTCTTTGCAGTGATTTTTAGAAAGAAAAAAAAAAGTACAAATCTATTTGTGTTATCCTTTAAAATCTTCCACTGGCTCGACATTACTTTCTGAATGCAATGAAAACCCTTTAGCTGAGGCATTAAACTTCTTCTGTTTTTATTTAACATCTTTATTGGAGTATGCTTTACAGTGGTGTGTTAGTTTCTGCTTTATAACAAAATGAATCAGCTATACATATACATATATCCCCATATCTCCTCCCTCTTGCGTCTCCCTCCCACCCTCCCTATCCCACCCCTCTAGGTGGTCACAAAGCACCAAGCTGATCTCCCTGTGCTATGCGGCTGCTTCCCACAAGCTATCGGTTTTACGTTTGGTAGTATATATATGTATATGCCACTCTCTCACTTTGTCCCAGCTTACCCTTCCCCCTCCCTGTGTCCTCAAGTCCATTCTCTATGTCTGCATCTTTATTCCTGTCCTACCCCTAGGTTCTTCAGAACCATTTTTTTCTTTTTTTAAGATTCCATATATATGTGTTAGCATACGGTATTTGTTTTTCTCTTTCTGACTTACTTCACTCTGTATGACAGACTCTAGGTCCATCCACCTCACTACAAATAACTCAATTCCATTTCTTTTTATGGCTGAGTAATATTCCATTTTATATATGCACCACATCTTATTTTATCTTATTTATCCATTCATCTGTTGACGGACACTTAGGTTGCTTCCATGTCCTGGCTATTGTAAATAGAGCTGCAATGACCATTGTGGTACATGTCTCTTTTTGAATTATGGTCTTCTCAGGGTATATAAGCTTCTTATGTTGGCCCCTGCTTACTTCTCTAGCTTCACCTCCCCACGTGCATGTTCTGCTCTATCACATGCTGAATTTGCCAAGCTCCGTGCGTTGTGTCATCTCCCTTCCGGCCCTGCTAACTCCTATTCCCCCTTTTGTTGTTACCTCCTCTGCAATGCCTTCCACTCAACACCTCCACCGAGACTGGCTTGAGTGCCCCTCCTCAGTACCCCTCCGTGTTTATCCCCACAGGAGGGAGGGACTGAGAGAAGCTGGGAAGGTGGTTGAGAGTCTCCTACAATGGACTGCCCAAAAGGCATTTTAAATAGAGAGGCTACACATTTATTGTCAAGTTAGTTTGTTCATTTTTAAGTGAGGCAAACCACTTCAATGTCCTCTCCCTCCATTCTCTCAACTGTCAGTAAAGTGTATCAGTATTCAGGAATATTTGTGTGAGTGGGTTTGTGTGTGTGCCTGTGGGGAGGGCAGCACTGAGGAAAGGGCTTTGAAGTTGAACACCTGGATCACCCTGGAGACCACAAGTGTGAAATAAGATCCAGGGGAGACCTTGGAATGTTGGGAGCCCCTGGGGAGCCACAAAATCTCAAGGAGGCCTTTGAACTGCCTTAGGACATTGAGTGGGGATTTTGATACCAACAATCGGAGGAGCATCAACCTCCCCCTGATATCTGAATTATATTAGAAATTAAAACAAATCTCCAAGGGGCACTGTGGAAGTAAGCATAAGATGCACTTTTGTGTCTTAATAATTTAGCTGCTAGGGAAGCAGTTGGGGTGGGGGGAAGAGGTGGGGGCTGGACACTCATCTTCCAGATACTTGTGGCTACCTCCTCGACATCATTCAGGTCTCTGTTTATAGGTACCCTCCTCAGAGAGGCCTTCTATGACCAGCAGAACTAATGTTTGCCTAAAAACAGTAGTTTCAAAAACCTCTATCTGAGGGCCTCCCTGGTGGCGCAGTGGTTGAGAGTCCGCCTGCCGATGCAGGGGATACGGGTTCGTGCCCCGGTCCGGGAGGATCCCACATGCCACGGAGCCATGGCCGCTGAGCTTGCGCGTCCGGCAAGGGGAGAGGCCACGACAGTGAGAGGCCCACGTATTGCAAAAAAAAAAACAAAAAAAAACCCTCTATCTGAAAACTAGAGTACTCTGAAAGGTATCATGTTATTTATCTATCAATCTATCAATCATCTATCTGTAATGGGTCATTTATATTTTATGCTTTCTTTTTTTTTGCGGTATGCGGGCCTCTCACTGTGTGGCCTCTCCCGTTGCGGAGCACAGGCTCCGGACGCGCAGGCTCAGCGGCCATGGCTCACAGACCTAGCCGCTCTGTGGCATGTGGGATCTTCCCAGACCGGGGCATGAACCCGTGTCCCCTGCATTGGCAGGCGGACTCTCAACCACTGCGCCACCAGGGAAGCCCTATGCTTTCATTTTATTTATTTTGTATACAGCAGGTTCTTATTAGTCGTCAGTTTAATACACATCAGTGTATACATGTCAATCCCAATCGCCCAGTTCATCACACCCCCACCCCCACCCCCC